>NC_142592.1:64929832-65081744 GCF_965207765.1 Zootoca vivipara | reverse complement strand
CACTCCTGTAATTTTTCTCCTTGGAATAATCAGGAGGGTTCACATCCAGAACATCCTTTCGGAAGAGAAAAAAGAAGAAACATAAACACTGAGTGATGGGAGGGTAAAAATTCAGATCTGGCATTCTGAACTCTCGCGAAAACATTAATAAATGTTTTGCTTCTCCCAAGTGGTGACTGAACCCACCCTGGTAATGTCATAATTATATATTTAAAAAAATTAATGCTGGAGCAGCTGGGGGCGAGGAAGATACACATAAGAACACAAGAAGAGCCTGCTGGATCACACCCATCTAGGCCAGCATCCTGTTCTCACAGTGGCCAACAGGATGTTTGTGGGAAGCCTGGAAGCAGAACAAGAGCCCTCTCCTCTCCGGTGGTTTCCAGCAACTGACATTCAGAAACATCACGGTCCCAATTGACGTTCAGAAACACCACTCTCCCCAACTTCAGAGTTATAACATGGCCTTGATGGCTGGAAGCCAATGATAGCCTTGGTGGGCTTCACGATCTCTTGTGGGAGTGAATTCCACAAGTTAACTACATGTGGACGTGCCGACAAAATGCCAACAGTGGAGTTGGGTGTGTGTGATGTGGTCCATGAGAGGCAGTCAAGTACAACATTCCTTATAATGCTAGAGAAGACATGCGAGGGAATGTTTGGTCCAGCCAGTCAAAACTTCCTGTTCCTCCTGGTTGGAGCATCCTTCCTTTTGCATATAACGGGATTAAATCTCTCTTGTGGGAGTGAATTCCACAAGTTAACTATAATATTCATATAATAATAATTCATTATTTATACCCCGCCCATCTGGCCGGGTTCCCCCAGCCACTCTGGGCGGCTTCCAACAAAATATTAAAATACAGAAATCCATCAAACATTCAAAGCTTCCCTGAACAGGGCTGCCTTGAGATGCCTTCTAAAGGTCTGGTAGTTGTTGTTCTCTTTGACCTCTAGTGGGAGGGCATTCCACAGGGTGGGTGCCACTACCGAGAAGGCCCTCTGCCTGGTTCCCTGTAACTTGGCTTCTCGTAGCAAGGGAACCACCAGAAGGCCCTCGGCGCTGGACCTCAGTGTCCGGGCAGAACGATGGGGGAGGAGACGCTCCTTCAGGTATACTGGACCGAGGCCGTTTAGGGCTTTAAAGGTCAGCACCAACACTTTGAATTGTGCTCGGAAACGTACTGGGAGCCAATGTAGGTCTTTCAGGTCTCGGCGGCCGCTCCCAGTCACCAGTCAAGCTGCCGCATTCTGCGTTAGTTGTAGTTTCCGGGTCACCTTCAAAGGTAGCCCCCTTGTGGGCTTGCCGACAAAATGCCAGCAGTGGAGTCGGATGTGTGGGATGTGGTCCATGAGAGGCAGTCAAGTACAACATTCCTTATGATGCTAGAGAAGACATGCGAGGGAATGTTTGGTCCAGCCAGTCGAAACTTCCTGTTCCTCCTGGTTGGAGCATCCTTCCTTTTGCATGTGATAGAAGGTGGGCGTGACCTTACCTGTCCAGTAAAAAAAGGACGAGCCACGCAGCACACCTCCCTCTTTTTTTACTTCCTTCTTCGTTTGATCAGCTTCTTAGCTAGGACTGCTGTGCTAGCTCTCAGCTACGAGAAGCACTGGGATTATTCCCCCACATGGGGTAGGTCCACATGTATATATTTGTAAGTCTGCCTTCAGGAATCCAACTGTGAACTGATGTGAGTAAACTTCTTTTATTGACTATGAATAGGATTGTCGCGTCTTTATTCTTTTAAGAGGGATTCAAGGGAACTTACCAGGAACATACAATTCAATCTGAGACAGACTGAGTTGTATAATAGTGAGAGGCTCACACGAGCCTGCAACCAGCTGTCTGCTGTGCGTATAAAAAAGGGGAATGTAACTCTGCTACATAAAGGAACTTGCTAGCACAAGTTAAGAAGGATATTAATAAACAATATATCCTCTCCTTCCACCCTGAATATTCCCACAGGATGGAGGCCCAGTGGTCCGAGTTGGGAGAAGGAAACTTCCACTGCTCTTTCCAAACACAGGCATCCTTGCTGCCCATGGATCTCAAGCTTCTTTAATTACATCAGGTAGCGAGAGAACTCCCGACGCATCCATATTTATGTCTTCCCTAATCCTTCTGCCTTCCTCGGCAGAGCTGAGCCAAAACACTGATATCCTAAGGAGGGCTTCTGTTCTCCTCTCCCCATCTCTTTTCGGAGGCCCAAAAACAACAGCGACACAAGCCTGGCAAGGAAGCCGGTGCAGACGGCTGCCTCCAACAGCAGCATCTGTAAGCAGTCGATAAACAAAACCCGTCAGATAATTGTGGGGCTGGGAGTTATAAAGGCTCAGAACCTTGGCACCGAATGCATGCATTCAAAAGAGAACGAGAGAAATGAAGAGCAGGGAGAGGGATAGAGAGAGAGATTAATGATTTAAAGTCTATTTAAACAGGTCTGGGAGTGCTTGAAATTGAGCAAAACTCATCATAGCCAATATGAGGCCTACAAGACAGGTCCTGGGTTGTTATTTTTCTTGTGCCCATTGAGGAATTTATCAAATTTATCAATCTCTCTCCCACTCATCCTTTTAATTTCCCAAAGTGCCTTTGCAATGGGCAATGGCAGTGACTTTGCAAAATTCTAGTAAAATCCACTGGCGGTCTTGGAGAGTGTTGGTCATAGGAACTGAGGTGTCTTACTTGATATGACTTTATGGGTCTCTGTCCATACCCAGTGGTATTTTTCACGTACTCAGAGGTATCTGACATTAACCACTGGGTTCCTGAAAGCTAACTAATTTGTTCTTCCTGGAACACAGCGACCTGTCAAAATTCGCGCCCTTCTGAATTTTGCAATTCAGTTGTTCCAGCCAAATAATTCAAACACAAAAGTAGAAAACCCAGGGCAGGGAGAGATGGAGGTCTGGTTGAGAGAGGAGATCAAGTGGGAATCTGGGGTGTGTGTGTGCCCTTTGGGAATACTGTCAATTTTTGTACGCTGCTATTTTAGTTAGGGTACAATTTTATTTAGGCTACAAGCCATGATGTTTATGCTCCGCTTCTATAGTTGGAGGCAGCAATGCTTCTGAATTCCACTTGCTAGAAACATCAGAAGGGGAGAGTTGGTCTTGTGTTCTGATCCTGCTTGCAGATTTTCCACATGCAACCTGTTGGCCACTGTGAGAACAGGGTGTTGGCCTAGATGGGCCAATGGCCTGATTCAGCGGAGTTGTTCTGTTCTTAAGCTCACGAGGCTGACTGTTATTTCAAAGCTCTCCCGACGTCGGATGTTTCCTTCTGCAAACTTTTCTAGTCCTGCGGGCTGCCGTTCCAAAAGGTTTTGCATTGCCTGTGATCATAAAAATGCAGTTTGACAGTTTAATGGCCCTCTCCTCTCTCCCTTTCCCTCTCCCTCTGCCTCTCCCGTTCAAGGTTTATGCCAACGCAGTGCCACAGGAAACGTTCTCCCCGTCCTTGCGACAGCTAGAGCCAAGTCCCCTTGTTATTTAAAATTCTATGCATTTTGCTAAGCCCCTCTCTGTAGATCCCTCTCCCTGGGGGACAGCCCTGCGCCTCTGATTAAAAATGAGGGGGGTTTACTGTGACAGTCCAAAATGGGAAACTGACATAAGAGAAAACAGAATTCAAATCATTAGAGAGCTGAGAGCAGAGGGAATGCAACAGAGCTCAAGAAAAGTTGCAGTAATTTTATTTCTTGTTTAGCGTGTAGCTTGTCTCGCTAACACGAATCGCCTAAAACAGAAGTGAGCAAATGCAAGGTTAGAATTTCCATCCACTATTTTTCAACAAGCTCTGGTTGGGATTTTAGTAAAAAAAAAATAACCAATCAATCAATCAAATTTCACAGGCTGGTTCTTCTTGTTCTTTTTCATGAATCCCTGTGAGATATGGCTTGTGGTTTGTTTGTTTTTGATGGCAAATCTTCCTCAAGCTCCTCTCAGTTGTCTTGCAAGCCTCTACAGCTGAACATTGAAATGTTCAAATTTTGCAGTCTTGAGTCATCAGAATCCACATATCCATAGCGAAATGGTGAATTCATTGGGCCCCCAAAGCAGGGGAAAGAAGATAGGAGAAACTTTTTTTTCCAAATTCTGAAGACTGATTTGCTGTAATGAGCTTCGCAGGTGGCCAGGAACCTAAACAGGATAAAAAGCAGCAGATATCTGCAACCACTAACAACATGTTGAGCCAGAAATGATGCTCATTTTAAGACTACTTCTTGCCATACCCTTGGATATTTTACCTGGACAGGGGCTTGGCCCTACATTTGCCTTGAACCTTTCGTTTGATTTGGCCGTGTCAAAACTTTGTGTCTGGGGCTTCGGGGTGAAATCCTTCAGATGCTTTCACTCAGTCTAGACTAACAGGAGGTACACCTGGGCAGGGCCGTCTTAAGGGTATCCAGCGCTGTGGTGCAAAAATCCCTCCGACGCTCCCCCTCCCACGGGCTTGTTAGGTGCCGTTGGAATGGTGGCTAGCAAGCCTGCTGTTGCAAGGGGGCGTGGCGGGAACAGCACACTGAAAGGAGCCCTTTTGGGCGCTGCTCCCACCGCCCCCCCCTCACCTGGGCTCGGGAGTGGCTGGAGCACTTTCTGCAGCGCACCCCGGCCTCTCCTCCACGTGGGCCGTGCAGCTCCCCCACTCGCTGGGGCGCCCCTGAGAGGCTGGCGCCCTGGCGCAACGCGCCTGTCAGCCCAGTAGGAAGGACAGCTCTGCACCTGGGCCATCTAGTCCAACCCCCTGCAATGCAGGAATCTCAGCTAAAATATCCATGACAGATGGCCTTCCAACCTTTGCTTAAAAACCTCCAAGGAAGGAGAGTCCACCACCTCCCAAGGGAGACTATTCCACTCTTGAACAGCTCTTACTGCCAGAAAGTTCTTCCTGATGTTTAGTTGGGATCTCCTTTCTTGTAACTTGAAGCCATGGGTTCGGGTCCTGCCCAGGGCTTCTTCTTTTTTCAGCTGGAATTCACTGGAACTCCATTCTGGCACCTCTCAGGCAGATGTCATTGCCTTTATAAGAAAACAAGAGAGTCATTTGTGGTGAGCTCCAACACCTCTTTTCCCCCTAGAAAAATAGCACTGGTCCTACTCTCTGAAATACTCAAAAATAAAGAAATAAACCCCTCTTTATCTAACATGCCTCACAGGGTTGTATGCTGCCTTGAGTCTTCTTTTGGAGGCAAAGGGGGTAAATATATATATATATATATATATAAGAACCGTGAAATAACAGCATTGGTAAGCCCTGGCCTACAGAATCCTCTTCCTGGGCAGATTAACGAGGCACCATCTCTCTCCGCTTGGGGATAAGGTATTATTTGTGGGAGTGTTTGGATAGCTGGCTTGTTCCTGATTCTGATGCTGGCTTTATGATGCTTTGCGTGTTCTGTGTCCGTGTTGCTTTCCTTGTTTCTGGTGTGCTTGCTTTATAGGTGGCATCCTGTATTTCAAGCAGATTTTCTTCTCTTTCTTTTTTTCTACTTTGCATTCCGTTATATTTTAACTTGTAAGTCGCCTTGAGGGCCTGTTCCAGACCAAAAGATGGAACGAATGCATACAGACAGGGATTTCAAACACCATGGCGAGAGTTTGCTACTGTTCTTTGTCCACCTTTGCAAATCCAACCTCGTGAAATTTTGCAAGCGACGTTTTGTTTATTATTTAAAATGACAGTAGCCAAACTTGCAGCCCACGAGGGTTCCCGATTAATTGGGGGAAGAGCACTCGGCTAAAAACAAAAGCAAAACCCGCCAGCAATCAATCAATTGAAGAAAAAAGGACATATCCAACAACCGTTAAAAATCCATTAAACACAACAGTCAGAAGAGGTTGAGGAACATCCTATCATAAGACTATCACGCAGGGGCTTGTATGTCTTGAAATCGAACCAACCCGAAAACAACAGCAGGGACACTGCAATGTCAGGTTCTCTACAGATGTCAGGCAATGTCAGGTTCTGTACAGAAAAGGGCAATCAGAATGCGGAAGGGGATGGAGCAATTCTGCTATGAAGAAAGGATGCAGAATTTGAGGTTTTTAATTTAGAGGAAAAGCGTGATATAAATTTTTTAAAAAATTGTGCATGGCATGGAAAGGGTAGATACAGAAAGGTTTTTCTTCCTCCCTCGGAACATTGGAACTCATGGTCATCCAATGAAACTGAACGCTGGAAGATTCAGGGAGTCCTTCACACAATGAATGGTTATACTGTGGAACTCTCTCCTACAGGAGGCAATGGTAGCCACCAACCTAGGTGGCTTTAAAAGAAGATTGGATAATTTCACGGAGGAGAGAGAGCTGTTGTCAGGGGGCAGCAATGCACCTGAATCCCAGTTGCTGGAAACGACAGCAGGAAGGGAGAGTTGCTCTTGTGCTCGAATCCTGCTCGCTGGTTTCGTACAGGCATCTGGCTGGCCACTGTGAGAACAGGATGCTGGACTAGATGGGCCATTGGCCTGATCCAGCAGGCTCTTCTTATGTTCAGTATCAATGTTAGGTGCCCAAACTGAAAAAGGGGACCAGTCTCCACCAGCCTCACTTCTATCCCCTCCAACATTTCTCTGGTGAAAATAAGGACACCCTATTCCATCTCCTCCAAGATTTCTCAGGTGAAAATAGGGACATCCTATTCTACCCTCCAAGGGTAGCGCTGTAGTCTAAAGGTGGTGCTGTGGTCTACACCACAGAGCCTAGGGCTTGCCGATCAGAAGGCTGGCGGTTCGAATCCCCGTGACGGGGTGAGCTCCCATTGTTCGGTCCCAGCTCCTGCCAACCTAGCATTTTGAAAGCACACCAAAAGTGCAAGTAAATAAATAGGTACCGCTCTGGTGGGAAGGTAAACGGCGTTTCCATGTGCTGCTCTGGTTTGCCAGAAGCGGTGTAGTCATGGTGGCCACATGACCCGGAAGCTGTCTGTGGACAAACGCTGGTTCCCTCGGCCAGTAAAGCGAGATGAGCGCCACAACCCCAAAGTCGTCCGTGATCGGACCTAATGGTCAGGGGTACCTTTACCTTTACCTTTTATTCTACCCTCCAACTACAGCGTATTGTCCCCAGAGTGGGAACCAGCCTAGCCCTCACTGCCAATGCTGTCGGAGTGACTCTACCCCCATGGGAGCAAAGGGGGTCCGCACTGAGCCACCTACCACCCCGTGCGGAGGGTGGAGAGCCCAGTAGGCCAACATGGCCCTTGGAGGGTGAAGAGGAGCACCAGTTCAGGCCGTGTTGGGGGTGCCTGCGTGGGGGTGCCTGGTTTGTACACCCTGAAAAAGTGTGTGCTTGGGGTCACAGCCCCCCTGGTTCCCTCCCCCTGCCCTCCAACATTTCTCTGGTGAAAACAGGGACATCCAAAAGCAAGACCTTCCGGGATCAAATCAGAAACCGGGGCGGCTTCTGTAATTCCACGACTGTCCCTGGAAAATTGGAACATTTCTGATGCTGGTGGGATGTCCAGCCAGGCCTCCACTGATGACTTCAATCCTTCAGGCACCGGTGACTGCGAAGGGTTTACTGCCATGCAATCTATGCAGCGCTTTTCTTTGGAAGCTGCCCTTAGTACAGAATGCTGCAGCACCGCTGCTGACAGGACAAGACCCAGTCTGCAAATAACACCTCTGGTCAGAGATCCGTCCCAGTTGCCCATTTGTTGCTGGGCTAAGTTCAGGGGGTTACTACAGTGGTACCTCGCAAGACGAATGCCCTGCAAGATGATTTTTTTGCAAGACGAATGCGTCTTGCGATCTGATGGTGACTCGCAAGACGAATTCATTCTGCGAAAAATTCGTCTTGCGAATCACGGTTTCCCATAGGAATGCATTGAAATTTAATTAATGCGTTCCTATGGGCAGAAAAAGAAATTTCAATGCATTCCTATGGGAAACCGCGATCCGCAAGACCATTTTTTCGCAAAACAAATTGACTCGCGGAACGAATTTAATTCGTCTTGTGAGGCATCACTGTATTAGTATTTAAAGCCTTTAACAGCTTGGAAACAGTTTAGCTGCCAGATCGCCTTACAGGTCTGTTCACCTTCCCCGTTGGGTGGTTTTGCAGCCGGGCATCCAGGACCTCCCAGTAATCTGGCTGGAGGGCACATCACGGTGACTCCCGGCTGTGCCACGCCCCCAGCTTTCCAATCATCCAGCTGGGGGCATGGCCATGGGCTGTTTAAACCGCAGCACCGCCAAGGGGTGTCCTCCTTTCACCTCCTCGCCTGCCCCTCCTCGATAAGGGTATCCTGTTAAAGGGATCTGGGGGTGTGGATCCTGTCCGAAGCCACGAAGACATGGGCTAGGGCCATGCCACGACCCCAATGGAGACCCTGTGGGGTACCCTGATGTGATGTATGTCAAAGGGCCTTCCTTACTGGTGGTTTACCCTTAGTGAGACTCCCTGCAGATGGGCAGGAGTCATGATATAGCCTGGTTTCACCCAATGCCTAAGGCCAAACCGCTCACATCTGCAACTAAAAAAGTTGTGGCCTAATTTATCGCACTAACCTAAAATATTCGTCTCCATGTGTTTATTATCTAAGGGAACTGCAGAGCCTTGGCACGCAAGTGGCACACAATACTCATTCCTACTTGTTGTAAGACAATGCTCTTTTTTTAGTCCTACACTTTGGAACTCCCTGCCCATTGACATCAGGCAGGGGAAATTTCCCAGCCCTACCTGAAAATGCTGAGGGTGGAGCCTGGCACTGCCTACATGCCAAGCAGATGCTCTAGCAAGGAGTTGTCTCTTTCTGGTCCATCATTCCTGCTTCCAGATAATCACTGCTAATCTTGACCTGGGTAATTAAAATAATTCCTGTTTCACTTCCTTGAGCTTTTGCTACTGAAACAGAGCAAGGAAGCCGACATTCCCGTCCGTATAGGTGGTGCAAAACTATATGATAAGATGTTGGTCCTTGATTTACGTTCATCTGCTGGAACCTAGAAGACCCAACTTCTGAATGAGTGGGTGGAAGAAGCAGGAGCCCCGTGAGCTATACATCCAGAGTAAGAGAAAGGAGATTTGCGATGCAAATGGCTTTGCTAGCTCTGGGCTGGAAGCATACGGGATTTCAACACCAGGAGCCAAATCGGATTCATTACCTGACAATTAGTTCAAAATTAATGCAAAACCGAGCAGTGCAAATAAGCTCAGGAGGAGGCAGCACCCCCGCCCCTCCAAATGCTTTATTTTTTTGGCTGCCAACTGGAATTAACAAGACGTGGAGAATTCAGAGCTGTGGCGGGTTTTGGTCCTTGCCAGGCTTGGAAAAGATGCAAAACCCTGTCACTGGACAAACTTATCTTGCAGGGGGGGGGGGGCAAGAGACATCTCCTACCTAAGACAAGCATCCCAAACATTTGCCTGTCCACCTCCTCCATCTAAACAAGGCAGGTCATGTGGGCAGGAGAGGTGTCACTGGAGAAAATCCAGAGGGATAAACATGTTTGGAGAATTATCAAGGGGATCATGGCATTGCAGTTAACTTAATATAATATTTTTGAATATCATAAGTCAGGGGGAGCGTGCTAGAGGTGACAAGCGTGTTTTGCCCTCCTGTATCGCCAAGCATTTTACATGGAGAGTCGGTTAGAGTATCAGTCTATGACCGGTGTCAGTCTATGTAATCCATTGGAGCAGTCAAATACAACATTCCTTGTTTGCCTAGAGTGGACGCAGACAGGGGGATGTTGAACTTCCTGTTACACCTGGTCTGGAGCATCCTCCCCCTGCAATGTGCCAGGAAGGTGGGCGTGACCCTTGCAGACCCCACAAAAGGTCCGGTCACGCAGCCCCCTTTCTCATTTGATGCCTTTTCTTCGCATGTGGAATGAGTTCCCATATGGGATGAACTCAAACCCTCTTCTGTAACTCTAAGCTAAAGCCTGCCTTCAGGGATCATGCTGTGAACTGAATGCGAGTAAACTTTTCATTACTTATAAGGAAGACTCTTGTGTCTTTATTCTGTTAGGAGGGACTCAAAAGGGGTCTTACCAGGAATATACTCCAATCTGGGCATGCCAAATTGGACTGCCTCCGTCCAGGGAGAGCGCACACACCGCAGCAGGAAGGGAGAGCATGCGTTGGCTGAGCAAGCCCTGCAGCGCCTAGCGAGGTTTTTGCCGGGCGGATGCTGGGACTGGTTTGTTCCCTCGGCCGATGTGCGCTCTCCCTTCCTGCTGCGGTGCGCTCTCTCCCTGGATGGAGTCGAGGGGCAGGCCAGCGAGGTGCCTCACAAGCGTTGCCTCGCTGGCCCGCCCCTCAACTCCACCCAGGGAGAGCGCGTCAGCCGAGGGAGCAAGCCGGCCCTGGCAGCCGCCCGACGAAAACCTCTCTAGGCGCTGCAGGGGCTTGCTTAGCCAACACATGCTCTCCCTGCTACGGCGCACGCTCTCCCTGGACGGAGGCAAGGGGCGAGCTAGCAAGGAGCGTCACGCCACCCACAAGCGTCACGTGTGCGTTTTGGGGCAGGGCGTGCGGCACGCATGTTTTGGGGGTAGGGTGGGCAGCCGTGATGGCGCCCCTGGGATCGCGTCGCTCGGGGCGGCCCGCCCCCACCGCCCCTATCTTCCTACACCCCTGACTGGGTGACCTCTGGAGCCCAGTCACTCTCTCCTTTCAGCCGAACCTACCTCACCGGGTTGTTGTGAGGATAAACCAGGAAGGGGGAAAAGTATGCACACCTCATGGCAGCTGTCCTGGAAGTCGTTTCCATTTTCCTAAAAGATATGCCACAGGTTGGTCATGTGCCGCAGGTCCGGTGAGGAGCATCTTCTCCTGGCTAGAAGGGAAGCAGCAGGTGGCTTTCCGTTCCTAGGCAACTGGTTTCCAGGTGAGAGCAGGCACTTTGATGTGTGCAGATCATATCTGCCTGCATGTCAGCCAGCTCCCAACTTCCCGTCGTTCTCGGGCATGAGTCAAAAAACAAGCGTTTCCATGCACCTCCACAGGGCCAGTCTGCCCACTGCAGTGCAGAGCATGTGAGCCGTGACATGGAATTTCTGCGAAAGCTCATTACAAGGGAGGCCGGTGTCACGTAAGAGAGCAGCCTGGCCACAAGAACCAGTTAAAGGGAAACCAAACAGCTGAATTGGCGGGGGGGGGACCATTCCAGAGAATGTACAAAGAGGGTTCTGACAGGTATAGTGAAAATAGGTTGAGCAAGTTGTTTTTCACGGACTGTAGTTGCATGAGAGATGGCTAAGTGTTGGGGCAGCATAAGCTGGCTGGGAAGAGGATGAACAGCTAAGATTATGTATTGTGATGAGTTTGTGGGTGCCAGGCCATTATAATCCCTGGGTCCCACAAGTGTCAGAATTTAAGTAAGGCTTGAGGTGCTCAGTTGTGCGCTAGGCACCGCTGAACCCTGAGTCTAACAAGTATTAAAAGCTAATTAAGCCAAGCTAGTTTCTTGTCTCATTGTTGTTGTTTAGTCGTTTAGTCAAGTCCGACTCTTCGTGACTCCATGGACCAGAGCACGCCAGGCACTCCTGTCTTCCACTGCCTCCCACAGTTTGGTCAAACTCATGTTTGTAGCTTCAAGAACACTGTCCAGCCATCTCATCCTCTGTCGTCCCCTTCTCCTTGTGCCCTCCATCTTTCCCAGCATCAGGGTCTTTTCCAGGGAGTCTTCTCTTCTCGTGAGGTGGCCAAAGTATTGGAGCCTCAGCTTCAGGATCTGTCCTTCCAGTGAGCACCCAGGGCTGATTTCCTTCAGAATGGATAGGTTTGATCTTCTTGCAGTCCATGGGACTCTCAAGAGTCTCATCCAGCACCATAATTCAAAAGCATCAATTCTTTGACGATCAGCCTTCTTTATGGTCCAGCTCTCACTTCCATACATCACTACTGGGAAAACCATAGCTTTAACTATACTTGTCTCATGGTGATAGGCTATTAAGAGAACAGAGAATCAAAGGAAATGGTTAGGGCCCCTCCCTCAACAGTTAAAGCTAGAGTTTAGAATAGAAGAGTTAGGAGTAGTGCTTTCCCCCCCAATGGTCCGCAGTACCGGCAGCTCCTTTTGTTGTTGTTGTTAAAAAGAGTGGCACCAACTGTAACAACTTCATGGTGAGTACCGACACCTATTTTTCTAGAAGAAGAAAAAAAACACTGGCTATGAGTTATGTGAACAAGACACAAAGCAGCAGGCAGAGCAAGATGTTTGACTGAATCCAAGGAGAAACAAGACCTTTTTGGAGTGTCCATGCTGTGAACACTTCCATTGCAGGCTCAGGATGTATATTTCCCGTATTGGCCCGAATATAAGCCGCACCCAAATATAAGCTGCACATTTAAAAGTCATAGGAGGGGAGAGAAAAGACAATACCTGAATATAAGCCTTCCTCACGCTCTCCCTTCCCAGTCTTGGGGGAGAGGACAGGGGATTACACACGGGGCAGGCGCCGCTTCGCCGCACTCCTGGCGGTTTGCCCCACTCTCCTGGCTAGATACTGGATAATTTTTGTAAGGTCGCGAATATAAGTCACACTTTAACTTTTCATGGTCGGAATTTGGAGGGGGGGTGAGTGCGGCTTATATTCGGCCAATACGGTATGTGTAAATAAACCATACATCATAAAGTCACCCAGGGCCGGTGCTAGGGTTTTTTGCACCTTAGGCGAGATCACTTTCTGCCCCCCCCCCAAATTAGTAAAAAGTAAAATAGAAAAAGAAAAAAAAAGAAAAAAGTAGAAAAATAAAAATAAAAAATAAAAACAGCTGAGAGGCGCGGTGAGGTGGCCCCAGACTCGCGCTCCCTGTGTGCCTCCGGAGCTTCGCGCAGGGAGCGCGAGCCTGGGGCCACCTCCACTGCGCCTGTCAGCTGTTGAGCGGCTTCAGGCCACTCTCCGGAGGCACACACGTGCCTCGGGATAGCGGCCTGAAGCCACTCAACAGCTGACAGGCGCAGTTGAGGCAGATGCAGGCAGCACCGGCAGGCGGCGGGCAGGCTGGCCAGCGCCCCTCCATTTTGGCACCCTAGGCAGCTGCCTAGTTCGCCTTAATGGACGCGTCGGCCCTGGGAACACAGTCTCTGCTGTGCTTCTTTCTCGAAAGGAAAAACGGACCCTGGGTGAGTCTCCTGAAAGCCCTGGAATCTCACACTGCTCAGAGATTGAGGTGGCATGCAACAATATATTTGTCTATTTAGGGTGTGTCCTGATAGAAATGCTCTCGCAGATTCTGTGGAGTCTGTCCTGTAACACATTACTGAACAAAGCCCGACCAATCGGAAATTTGAAGTGAGCCTCTGTACTTGGGTAAAATAATCCCAGCTTCCTATGTTTCTGTGTAGCCTAAGAATGGCAGAATCGGCGAGTCTGCTTTGGAAACTGGACCCCCAAATTCCTTTCAGCAACCCTAGTTTTTCAGTATTGCTTCCCCCCTGCAACATAGTGGAGTCAACAAAAGAGGCTCCTGTATGAAAACAGAAGAAGAATGTTTGGGTCTGTGGTCTGCCAGGATCTGGGCCTGTAATAGGCCTGAGCCTGCCTCTGTCTCGGGGTCATGGGTTCAAGCCCCACGTTAGGCAAAGGATTCCTGCATTGCAGGGGGTTGGACTAGATGACCCTGGTGGTCCCTTCCAGCTCTACAATTCTGATTCTATAAAATCTCAATCATCTTGAAGACAGTCTGGCTGATGGGGGTCTTCTCCAGCACAATTGCCTTGTCTTAATAAACAGAGTCTCGAGTAGACTTTTGCCCTAACCGCAACGTGAAGGCTTGGTTTTTCATCTGCGAGTGTAAACCACGGGGCGGATGTCAATGGCAGGTCCACCCTACCGCTAGCCGCTCCCTGCGTCTTGGCAAAAGTCTTCTCGCAAACAGGCGGGCCCTCCCTCCCTCCCTCCTCCTCCCTCCCTCACCTCTAATCCCCCCTTTCATATTTTGCCAAGAGTGCTTTCAGGGGTTGCTTTTTAGATTGAATTTGTCAGTCACCATTCCGGCACTCGCAAAGCCGCTTTCTCTGTCTTTATTGTGGCGAGCGAAGAGGCAATTCGGAGAGCATCTGTATTCATTCCAAGAGGCATTGGGAAGCTGAGGATTCGAGCCAGCTGCCTCCCGGGCTGATAGCTTCTTGCTCTCTCCTTGAGATGACTGAGTAATGCCAGAATCACCTCCCCTTCATCCCTCTTTCTCTCCTTTATTCCTTTATTTACTCGTTTATCATTTTCTTAAAGGAGCTTGGACTTTAAGACGATCTCTGCCATTCAAGAATTGAGGGTTGTAGGGTTTTTAGGGCTTAGTTAATTGTGATTATTGGATTAGGTATTCATAGCCACGTCTATGCCACTGATCTGTGCCATGTTAGCATTTCGTGGTAAATTCCAAAAATGTGACCTGAGATGTGGCGAATGTCAACATTCGCCAGCACATTCTTGAGGTCTTAAAATGTGTATGTTACCAGGATTTGGTGAATGTTGACCTTTACTCATAAATTCTTAGAATTGTAAAATGTACGTTAGCTGAGATTTGGGGAATGCTGATATTGACCAGCAAATTCTCAAGATGTTAAAATGCTATCTGGACTTGGTGAGTGCTGACATTTACTGCTAAATTCTTAAGATTTTAACTGTGTGATTCTAAGTATGTTTTCTCATGTGTATGCCTTCTGATTTCAATGGGCTTGCTGCCAGGGACATGTGGCTGGGATTTTGCCCATTTGAACTGGACAGCATATGGCAAAGGAAAGTATTTGTAGTCTTGTAATGTAGTTGGGCATATTTGCAAGGGAGAAGTGGCAGGAAGGGATGGGCAAATATGTCAATTTCAGTTTCTGTGTTTTTCATTTTCCCAATATTAAGTTCACTTCTCCACGTTTCAAAGAATCACAGAATCATATGTATTTGTAAAGTTGGGAGGGTCCCCAAGGGTCATCTAGTCCAACCCCCTGCTGCAATGCAGGAATCTCAGCTAAAGCATCCCTGACATATGGCCATCCAATCTCTGTTTCTTTTTTAAGTCTTCGTGAAAATGCATCAGGATTGCAGTGCAAATTTCTCCCAATAACCACATTTTTTCTCTGCAACTTTGCCCAATATACACTCTTTTTTCTTTTCTTTTTTGCAAAGCCCTTTCCCCTAAAATAATGCTTTTCTGTATGTTGTTTTCACTAATATATGCATCGTTAATGGATACTTCACCCCCAGTCTCTGCATTTTTGTACACATTACTTGGAGAATGGAATTGAAAAATCCAGAGAACAGATTTGAAAGGCACAGATACAGTTGCATGTTTTCTGCATTGGTCCTCATTTCCTTTGTTTCCAATCCAGATGATGTTACTCATGCAGTCAAAACAGTAAAGGATGGAGGTATCATCAAGCTTGCAAGAAATCTGGGGCTTGGGAAACCACATACCCCAAAACTTTTGAACGCACACACACACACACAGTCCAATATGGACTGTGCATGCTTTGCAGGGTCAGAATACTATGGGACATAATAAGAAACCAGGAGGGGTTCTCAATTCCCCTGGGATGGAACGATTGCCTTAGTGCAATGTTGAACTCCTCTTCAAGGGTTGTATCTAACTAAATTATACTCAGAGTATACCCACTGAAATTAATGGACTCGCCCCCTCCCCCAAAAAAGCTAATGCAATTCTAGGATGCATCAACAGAAGTATAGCGTCCTGTTCAAAGGAAAGTCAAAATACCACACTATTCGGCCTTTGTCAGATCCCACCTGGACAGTCCTATGTCCAGTTCTGGGTATGCAAGGATATTGACAAGTTGGAACATGTGCAGAGGAAGGCAGCCAAGATGATCAAGTCTCTGGAAACAAAGCCTTATGGGGAATTGGGAGTTGGGTATGTTCAGCCTGGATGAGAGGAAACTGAGAAATGATAGCCACCTTCAAATACCTAAAGGGCTATCCCATGGGGGGTGGAGGAAGCTTGTTTTCTTCTGCTCTGAAGGCTAGAAATGACAGGATTCTGTCTCGGCATCAGGAAGAACTTGCTGATGGTAAGAGCTGTTCCACAATGAAATGGACTAACTTGGGAGGTGGTGGACTCTCCTTCATTGAAGAGAGGTTGGGTGGCCATCTGTCAGGGAATCTTTAAGCTGTGAATCCTGCATCGCAGAGGGCTGGACTAGATGACCCTAGGAGTCCCTTCGAGTACCACAGTTCTATGATTCTATGGTCAGTTCAGTTCAGTGTTGTCTGCACTGACTGGCAGCAGCCCTCTAGGGCTTCCGGCAGCAGCCAACCCTAGTCCTACCTGGGGATGAAGCTAGGACATTCAAAACAAGTCTTCTTCTTCTTCTTTGGCGATCACTCGTAGCCAAGTAAGATTGTCTTCCATAAACACAGTTTTAACAATGAGTCCGTAAGTGACTGTGGAGGCCTATTCTGGATCCACACGTCCTTCCACAGTGGGGACATTGGTTTTCGGGTGGGAGTTGGTCACGGTATGGATTGGTTTCCGGGAGTGAGTTGATCATAGTGAGGGTTTGCCAAGCATGCCTTCCTCTTAGCACATTTCTCCCTTGTGTTCTGAGTTCGAGTCTTCAAAGCCCATGACACCTTTGGTAAAGGCTGTTTTCCAATTGAAGCACTCGCGGGCAAGTGTTTCCCAATTGTTGGTGTTTATACTACATTTTTTAAAAATTGCCTTCAGGCCGTCTTTAAACCTCTTTTGTTGACCACCAGCATTACTCTTTCCATTTTTAAGATTGGAATAGAGTAGTTGCTTTGGAAGACGATAATCAGGCATCCGGACAACATGGCCAGTCCAACAAAGTTGATGTTGAAGTGCTCTACCACTGAGTTATAGGCCTTCTTCAGATGCCTACAGAATCATAGAATCGTAGAGTTGGAAGGGATCCCAATGGTCATCTAGTTCAACCCCATGCAATGCAGGGATCTATGTGCCCCACATTTTGAATTATGGTGCTGGAGGAGACTCTTGAGAGTCCCATGGACTGCAAGAAGATCAAACCTATCCATTCTGAAGGAAATCAGCCCTGAGTGTTCCCTGGAAGGACAGATCGTGAAGCTGAGGCTCCAATACTTTGGCCACCTCATGAGAAGAGAAGACTCCCTGGAAAAGACCCTGATGCTGGGAAAGATGGAGGGCACAAGGAGAAGGGGACGACAGGATGAGATGGTTGGACAGTGTTCTCGAAGCTACGAACATGAGTTTGACCAAACTGCGGGAGGCAGTGGAAGACAGGAGTGCCTGGCGTGCTATGGTCCATGGGGTCACGAAGAGTCGGACACGACTAAACAACTAAACAACAACATGTGCCCCACACTGTTGTAAGAACCCCTCAAGCATCCTTACTAAAGGGCACATTTTGATCCAGTCCAATTTCTGCATTCTGCTCTTCCAGGCTGATCAGTGCTGGAGTGTGCTACCCATGTGGCTTGATGTGGGGAGGATTAGGCCATAGGGAACAGGATTGGACTAGACTGATTTTCCTGTCCTTGCCAGCCCCTTGGGCATATGAAGTAATGGAGGAAGCAGACAAAAAAGAGGATAGAGGTAGACTTGTAATTCAGCAAAGCGTGGAGAATCCATTTGCTGCACGTTAGACAACAATTTGTTCTCCTGGAAAAGAAAGGAAAGCAGAGCAAAGATGCAGCAGCCCCCCTGGTCCATTAGCTGCAAAAGATAGTGAGCAGCAGGACACGGAAGGCTATTGTGGATCAGGCCCAAATCCAGACCCAGGCTCCCCCCTGCCCAGGTGGGGCTCCTACCTTTCTGGGTATCTGGCCTTGCAGATGTGAAGAGGGAAGCAGTGAGTCCCACAGTATCAACACAGAACCATTTATAATTCTCTGGACAAGTCCAGGGGTCTGTATATTTGTGTACAACTCCATACAACAGGCAGGGAATAAATTCGATCCATTTCACGTTTAAAGACGAACCAGCTTAAATCCGCACTTCCCGAAACAAAATGCAAAGTGAAATGTAGCCACCCTTCTAAATCTGCGCTCTTGCACATTTTGCAAATAGTTACACAGCCAAGTAATCGACCTATTCCAGAGGTTGCGGGCGCTTACCCAGGGTTCGTGTTTCCTTTGGGAAACGAGGCACAGCGGAAACTGTGGTGTCTTTATGATATATGGTTTATTTACACATACTTACACACTGAGCCTGTGACGGAGGGGTACACAGCATCAACACCCCTAAAGGGCTTTGTTTCTCCCCTAGCCGCAGCCTTGGATTCAAACAGAAATCAAACATTCTCTCTCCAGAGCTCATTTCTTTCATTTCCCTTAATGGCCCATCCCCCAGCCGATCGCCTGATAACGAAGCTAGCCTGGCTTGGTTAGCTTCCAACGCTTGCTAGATCCAAGAATTATAGAGACCTGGCACCCACAAATCCATAACAATATTTTGTAAGATGGTTTCTCCATCCGTCTGTCCGTTCTCAATAGATTTGGCCCAGTTGGTTGGAGCATGGTGCTGATAATGTCAAGGTCGCAGGTTCAATCCCCGTATGGGACAGCTGCTTATTCCTGCATTGCAGGGGGCTCAAGTAGATGGTTCTCGGGGTCCCTTTCAGCTCTACAATTCCCAAGATGGGGGCTGATGACGGGGCACCATTTTGAATCAATAGGAGTATAGCATCTAGATCAAGGGAAGTAATAGTACCACTGTATTCTGCTCTGGTCAGACCTCACCTGGAGTACTGTGTCCAGTTCTGGGCACCACAGTTCAAGAAGGATACTGACAAGCTGGAACGTGTCCAGAAGAGGGCAACCAAAATGATCAAAGGCCAGGAAACGATGCCTTATGAGGAACGGCTTAGGGAGCTGGGTATGTTTAGCCTGGAGAAGAGAAGGTTAAGGGGTGATATGATAGCCATGTTCAAATATATGAAAGGATGTCATATTGAGGAGGGAGGAGAAAGATTGTATTCTGCTGGTCCAGAGAAGCGGACACGGAGCAATGGATTCAAACTACAAGAAAGAAGATTCCACCTCAACATTAGGAAGAACTTCCTGACAGTAAGAGCTGTTCGGCAGTGGAATTTGCTACCAAGGAGTGTGGTGGAGTCTCCTTCTTTGGAGGTCTTTAAGGAGAGGCTTGACAGGCATATGTCAAGAATGCTTTGATGGTGTTTCCTGCTCGGCAGGGGGTTGGACTGGATGGCCCTTGTGGTCTCTTCCAACTCTATGATTCTATGATTCTAATTTTTGCTTCTGCACTTAGGAATATCATTTAACCACATATGCACACACACAAGTCTTAAAATACCCAGACAGCTTGTCTGGGCTTTCAGCTAAGAGTCAGGCTTGTGGGGTCAAAGTATGGGGATTGGGTGAAAAGTGCATTCCCAGCACCCCTCCATTTTAGAGCAGTCCAGGACGGCTTCTGCCAAATCTCTGCTTACACTTCCCCAAGTCCGTTGCGCTGTCCATATGGATTACCAGCCAAAACAGCGGGACGAGAGCCAGCTGGCCACTTGGATTTCTCACTCAAGTGGGCTCTACCCAAAACATTTCTGCGCTCCAAGAAATGGGAGCTTCGTGACCGTAGCCAGGAAGGTTGCTTCTGGTTTTCCGGCAGGCAGAAAACCAGCAGGTGTTCTCTGCTACATCTGTTGAACTTCTGCCTTGATATTGTCTCTGATAACAAGTTGTTTTCTCGTGGAAGAGATTCCCAAATCAGCTTGGGTCTTTGGTTCCTAGTTAACTCTTTTTCTCTGCATCGCACCCTGCTTCGTTCTTCACACTTCTCTTTCCCAAATGCAGGCCTGCTGTTTCACCTGTATACACAATTCCTTCCACTGCCTGCAAATCATTTTGGAGAGCCGGGTTCATCCTTGAGCAGGTGCTAGGGCTCCAATTGCCCACCTCTAACTCCTAATCTTTCTCCCCCTGCCCCAGTGCTGTGTTCAGTGCAGGGCTGAGACAAGCTGCCATTTTAATTTCCCACAATGCCCCGGTGCGATGCTTATGCCAGGTGCATTGTGGGACCTTAAAATAGCACCTGGACACAGATGCTTGGCGCAGGTAAGCCCAGCAATGGAGGAAGAGGCCAGTCAGAATGCTGTTTGCCTGGAAACCTCTCAAATCTAGAACCACCTCTGTCATTTTGAGTAATTCCCAGGCTCAGCAACCCTCTCCGTGACTTTCAGTCCACTATGTTCAACACCCACCAGGCTGCTTTCTTGCAGCAGAGTTAGATAAGAGCAGGGCTCCCTCTTCTGTTTGTCAGGAAGATGACACCACTGGCTTTGGTTTACAAAAGAGAAGAATTGTGGCTGCAGATCCAAACCGGCTAACCCATTTTTAAGCTCTACATCTGTGTCAGATTAAATTAAGGACTGCCAACTCGTGTCCCCCCCCCCCCGCCCTCCTCCTCACAGGATTTCTGCACCTTTATCTGCTAACCTACAAGTAGAAATTCAACAGGAAAGGCTCATATATCTGCAGGCTGAGAGAATTTCCACCTGTTGAATTACAACTGTCAAAAGGGCAGAAGCTGCCCTAGAAAGTTGTCGATTCTTGCAGGATTCATCCAGTCTTAGCAATGGCGTTATAACATCACAACTAGGAGAGCTTTTATAGCCCTCTACCTAATCTTTTTTCAAATAGCTATGATATTCATTATTTGAACTGTCTCATAGGATTAGCTAACCTTTGGTTTAAACAAAACTAGAGTCTTTCTTATTTTGGGGAAGTTTACCCCAGACTGCGGTGTAGCTTTCAGTTCTTTTTCAGGGTCTACAGTTCCTGTCCATAGCTGCCACGTTTTCCCTTTTCTCGCGAGGAAGCCTATTCAGCATAAGAGAAAATCCCTTAAAATAAGGGATAACTTGGCAGCTATGTTCCTGTCCAGTTTTTGATAAGAAAACTTCAGCCCCTAAATATTTTCCTTCTGATAGAGATTTTCTAGTGAAATGAGTCACTCAGCCGGCACCTCGTCAAGGTTCACTTTATTTAGAGGTTTCTTTGAGAAATTTATGTTTTTTCTATATCAAGGTTTATGTTTTTTCTATATCAAGGGAGATTTAAGCTAATTTTGTTTTGTTTTTTGACATTTATTAGTTTAGTTTTATTATTTATTCACTTTATCAATATCTCGTTTCAGGGATTTATCACGGTATAGTTTTGTTTTTGCGCGGATTCATCCATGCAGTTTAAGAGGGAACTACACATCAAAATGGGCGGGCTTTGTTGCGCTGAAATATACTCGGAGTCGAGAGTGAATTTCAGCTCGTAGTCGTCAAGGAGAAGAATGCCCTTTTCCCAAAACCATCTGCTTATATACATTATTTACACAATGGGCTTTGTCTGATTGGCTACTTCAGGGCACACCTGTGGGCCAATCAGTTTGTGGATTGACTTCTGCCAGCCGCCTGATTGGCTGCTCCTGCAGGCCAATCAGGTTGCGGATTCACTTCCACCTGGAGTTGGATTGGGTGGCTCCTGCGGACCAATCAGACTGCTGATTCTGGATCCTATTGTTCTATGATTCAGCTCAGTTCATAACATGCGCCAAACCTCCATCTTGCCAGGCATTCTCTTCCTAGGATTGGAAGTCAATCAAGGCTTTTTGAACTTCCTTCTTCAATCCACCTTTCCTAGACTCCCCCCCCTTTTTTTTGAACCAGCCTCTCTTAAAAGATCCAACCTTCTGACCTTTAGACTGCCACTTCTCCTGCACTTTGCGGCCTCTTGTCTGGGGTGCTACAGATACTCTTGGACTGGCAACATGGCATTCCCCCCCCCTCCCCAATCTTAACTTCACCTCTCCATGTCTGTCTGCCACTAACAGCAACAACAAAAAGTCATCAGGAAAAGACATAGCATTTTTGTGTGAATTTTCCCTAATAGATAGATATGCAATTTTGTCGAATATGCACACACTTGCAAAGCAATTATCACTAACTTCAAGCACTTTTGTATGTCGTCTTCAATCACTGCATGCATTTTCATGCATGCTTTAGAATATTCATTCTTCTACATGTTTCTACAGTGCTGGAAAAACCTGATAAGTGTTCCTTTCCAAACGATAGCTCTGTTTCGGTTCATGCGTCATTTCAGAAAGAGCAAATCAGGAAGGTTGGCCTTTGAATGCAAACTACCGTAAATCAAATTTCAGATACAAATATAGGAAGAAACTGCTGGATCAGGCCCATGGCCCATCTAGTCCAGCAGCCTGTTTTCACAGTGGCCAACCAGGTACCAATGGGAAGCTAGCAAGAAGGACTCGATCCCAGTGGATCCCAGCAAGTTCCTGCCTCCAGACATGGAAATAAAACATAGCCATTGTGGCTAGTTCCCATCACTCTGTGAATTTCTCCCACTTGGTCAAACTGCTCAAGATTGACCCACCCATGAGGCAAGGTGAGGTGACTGCTTCAGGCGGCAAGATTCACTGGGGCAGCAGATCGCAATGTTGATCTTTCTTCCCGCCTTGTTTCCGATGTAGATCTTCCCTCAGCCCTTATCCCTGGTCAGGAGGGAGGTGCCATTTGTTGTTGTTGTTGTTGTTGTTGTTGTTGTTGTTGTTGTTGTTGTTGTTGTTGTTCTGTCTCATGAGCCAAAATGCTTTGAAACTGTTGGTGCCCCATCTCAGTGAATCTGCTCCGGAAGCAACGTCCCAAATGACCAACAGGTGAGCCGGGTCTACAACTAATGTCATTTTTTGCCTTTCACCACCTCCTCGCTCCCTCTCCCTCTGTCTGTCTGTCCGTGTCTGTGTGTGTGTGTGTGTGTTCCCATCTCATCTCACCGCAACTATCAAAGGGAAATTTATGAAGAGCTTGAGGCATTGGATATTCCCCATATTTCAATATAACTCCCCCCCTTTTCTAGTTGTGTGTGTGTGTGTGTGTGTGTGTGTGTGCGTGCGTGCGCAATCTTAAGTGAACAGCTTGGTTGCCTCTGCCTGTCAGGGAATTTAAATTGCAAATGAAACAGTGAAACGCAGCAAGCCAAGGGTCTGTCTCGGTGGCTTCGGAGAGCACATTGATTGCTTAGCAACCAAAAGAAGGGGGAAGAACTTTATGCAACAGGAAGGCTTCCACTTTCCAACCCCCCCCCTTCCTCTTCCCTCCCCCCCAGCCCAGGCCTCGGAAAGTCATTCCCAAGCACAAATGACAGAAAAAGAGGAGATCGGTCTAATATGCAGACTCAAAAGAATGTCAATTTTCTTTCTTTCTTTTTTTACCCCTCCCTTTAAAGAGAACAAGTTACTAGTTGCCATGGTTGTTGGGTGGGCATGGGGAGCTGGAAAAATACAGACCTGGTGCCGATGCCCGCTCACATTGCCAATGCTACGTTGCCTCTTAACACTGATCTCCAGCCAAGGTTCTCTTTGCTCAACCTCAGGCAAAACTTAGGTTAACAATCTCCAAAGAGTCAGATGAAAGGTCCATTTCACCCAGGATCCAGTTTCAAACAGTAGCTGTTTGCAGAAAGCGCCTCAGGTGGGACATGAATTCAACAGTCTACCAGCTCCATCTGGTAGCAGGATGAGACCCTACCTGCCCGCGGACTGTCTCGCCAGAGTGGTGCATGCTCTGGTTATCTCCCGCTTGGACTACTGCAATGCGCTCTACGTGGGGCTACCTTTGAAGGTGACTCGGAAAGTACAACTAATCCAGAATGCGGCAGCTAGACTAGTGACTGGGAGTGGCCGCCAGGACCACATAACACTGGTCCTGAGAGATCTACACTGGCTCCCAGTACGTTTTCGAGCACAGTTCAAAGTGTTGGTGCTGACCTTTAAAACCCTAAACGGCCTCGGTCCTGTATACCTGAAGGAGTTCTCTCCACCCCCATCATTCAGCCCGGACACTGAGATCCAGCACCGAGGGCCTTCTGGCGGTTCCCTCATTGTGAGAGGTGAGGTTGCAGGGAACCAGACAGAGGGCCTTCTCGGTAATGGCACCCGCCCTGTGGAACACCCTCCCAGCAGATGTCAAGACAATAAGCAATTATTTTACTTTTAGAAGACAACTGAAGGCAGCCCTGTTTAGGGAAGTTTTTAATGTTTGATGCTGTACTGTTTTTAATATTCGGTTGGAAGCTGCCCACCCCACGTAGAGCGCCTTGCAGTAGTCCAAGCGGGAGATAACCAGAGCATGCACCACTCTGGGGAGACAGTCCACGTAAAAACAACAAAACACTTGATACAGAACCTAAAGCAAAAATACTGAAGGGAAGAATGAAACTTTAATGGCTGCCAACCCTAATAAAGCCATGTGCTGTCAGTCATGGGATCTGCAATGCCAAGAAGCTCTCAATCGTGCTCAGGTCCTGCTTGCATGTTTCCAATTGGGCATCTGGTTTACCAGTGGGGGAATAGGATGCTATATTTGATGGACCATTGTCCTGATCCAACAGAGCTTGTTTCCTGTTCTGCTGGCTTCCATCTGCCTTCGACCAGCCCCCAGACATCATATTAAATCCTAGATTGGCCCCGTTTGGTCAGATTCCTCCAGGCTTCAACACACACACACACACACACACTGTGCCATTCCACCACCTGTTGTGTTTCTGCACACCTGGACTCATCAAGGTAGATGAAATCAAAAGCTGGCAACTCTTTTCCTCCACTCTGTCGCAAGCTTTTCATCACAAGGTTGGGACAAGTGGGACCTGCAGCAAAAATGTTTGGCAGCTGTGGAAAAGGCCAATTCCAACTTCGGGATCGCGAGGAAAGGAACTGAGAGTGAAACTGCCGATGTCACAATGACGCGGTTAGACAAATCTGTGGTCTCGGTGGCCGCTCCCAATCACCAGTCTAGCTGCTGTATTCCGACGTACAGGTATGAGACGACTGGGCGTATAAGACGACCCCCAACTTTTCCAGTTAAAATATAGAGTTTGGGATATACTCGCCGTATAAGAAATACGACCCGGCGTATAAGACGACCCCCGACTTTTGAGAATATTTTCCTGGGTTAAAAAGCAGTCTTATACGAAGGAATATACAGTAGTTGTAGTTTCCAGGTCACCTTCAAAGGTAGCCCCTCATAGTGCCCGGAGGAGGTGGGACTCTCCATCTTGGCAAATGATTTTCATGGAGGAAGATCACCGGGAACGAACTACTCTTCCTGACACTCAACCAAGTCTGTGGATACCATGTATTTGCTAATAAAGAGTTAACGCCTTCTTTGAACTAATTACTGACTGGGATGTTCCTGTGACGCCTAATTTGCCATTTGGGGCATCGCCTGGCACTAATTGCCCAGAGATGCGGCTAGGAAGGGGTTAATACAGGGGTAGGCAACCTAAGGCCCGGGGGCCGGATCCGGTCCAATCGCCTTCTAATTCCACAGTCGGTCTGGGAATCAATGTGTTTTTACATGAGTAGAATGTGTCCTTTTATTTAAAATTCATCTCTGGGTTACTTGTGGGGCATAGGAATTCGTTCATATTTTTTTTCAGAATATAGTCCGGCCCCCCACAAGGTCTGGGGGACAGTGGACTGGCCCCCTGCTGGAAAAGTTTGCTGACCCCTGGGTTAATAGATTGGACAGACCCACAACTACTAGATAGGCTCGCACAATAATCCTAGTCTGCCCCCCAGAAAGGGTGCCATCACTCAAACAAGGGGCAATGGCATCTACCCAGGAAACCACCTCATGCAAAGTCAGACCATGGGGTCCATCTAACCCAGTACTGCCCACACTGGCTGGCAGCATCTCTCTGGGAGACATTCCCAGCCAATGCTAGTGACAGAACCTAGCCTTCAAAAGGTAATTGGACCCAGTTATTCCAGTAAGAGCCCCCTTCCCCAAAGGAGCACCCTTTCAATATGCAACGAGACGCTTTGCAACACCCAAGAAAGTTAAGCTAGGGGACTCATGCCCAAAGTGAGAACGGAACAAAGAAAAGTGCCATCGTCGTTTTTAAAAAGCCCAATTTTAAAACACACAGCAGGCCTGTGTCTTTCTGGTACCTTCTGCATATCACACTCATTAACAGCATGGATGCATCTGAGCAATTTAGAGCAGGAAATTAAGCATTGGATGCAGGATCCTGCCATCTGCAACTTGGTGTCATTCCTCAGAGTCTGATTTCCCAGGCTAAGGGAAAGACTTCATTTAATCCGCTGACAGAGATAAGCCCTCAGGGTGTCAGATATGCAGAATATTTTAAAAAAATCATTCACTTTTGTTTATTTTCACTTTGCTTTGTTGTTCAGTTCAAGGTGCTCACATTAGTGCGTGAACGACTTTGGCCTCCAGATATCTTAAGGACTGTCTCCTTCCCTACAGACCCTCTAGGGCAGGCACCCCCAAACTTCGGCCCTTCAAATGTTTTGGACTACAACTCCCATCATCCCTGACACTGGTCCTGTTAGCTAGGGATCATGGGAGTTGTAGGCCAAAACATCTGGAGGGCCGCAGTTTGGGGATGCCTGCTCTAGGGTGTTCACATTGGAAGGAGGAGTCCTGTTGGACAGAAATGACTGGACCACTCTTCTCCAGGCTCTGGAAACCTCCAGATAGTATTACTGCCATGTGCCTACATGGGGCTGTCCTTAAATGTGACTCGGGCTGCAACAACCAGATACATTTAAAGCACATGGTATTCACCCAAAGAATCCTGGGAAATGTAACTGGTTAAGGTTGCTGGGAATTGTAGCTTGTGAGGAGTAAAGAGCAGTTTCCAGGATTCTTTAGAAGAATGTGGGCTTTAAATGTATGTGGTGGATGTGGCCTTTGCAAATGTCAGCTGGTCCAAAATCCAGCAGCTAGATTGCCAGACGGGGTTCCATATGAAATTCACATAACCTCTTTTAAGGTTTCCAGTTCATTTCCAGGCCCAATTCAAGGTGTGCATGTTAATGCAACGAGAGTTGGTCAGTCTGAATCTCCGCCCCTTTCACCATAGCTGCCAAGTTATCCCTTTTTTTAAGGGATTTTCCCTTATGCTGAATAGGCTTCCTCGCGAGAAAAGGGAAAACTTGGCAGCTATGCCCTTTCACAGCAGGAAGGATGCCAAATTCCCGCCCTTCCCCTCTTGCCCTTCCATTGTCCTGTAACCTTATCAAGTCTCCTAGAACGAGGACTGAGAGGCCGGCCTTCCACCTCCCCACTTCCACTTGACACACTCTCAGTCCTCTGCTTATCTGCTGATTGCCTAGCAACACTCTGGCTGCCTCTTAACTCTCCCCTTCTTAGGAGCTAACAGTGTCTTCTTCAGGAAGGGTGGGTCAATACCCCTTCTCGGCTCTGTCAGCTAGCTCTCCTCTGCAGTCGGTCTCTCTGTCACTTAGCTCAATTTCTGAGTTCCCCTACGCTCAGGTGAGCCACGTTCCTGACATTGGGCCCCAAATATCTAAAAGACCCCCTCCATCATAGACCCCCTCAAGTGCTGATGTCATACCCGCCAACATTTCTCCAATGAAAATAGGGACATCCTATTCACTTCTTCTTCTTCTTCTTCTTCTTCTTCTTCTTCTTCTTCTTCTTCTTCTTCTTCTTCTTCTTCTTCTTCTTCTTCTTTCCTGCCCATCTGAATGGGTTGCCACACCCACTCTGGGCAGCTTTCAACATATATAAAAACATAGTAAAGCACCAAACATTTTTATAAAAAACCTTCCTTATACAGAGCTGCCTTCAGGTGTCTTCTAAAGGTGGTAGAGTTACTTATCTCCTTGGTCACATAAACTCAATACCCTCCAGCATTTCTCTGATGGAAATAGGGACATCCTAAAGAAAAAGCAGGATGTTCCATGATCAAATCAGAAACTCTGACATCTTCTGTAAATCCAGGACTGTCCCTAGAAAACAGGGACACTTGGAGGGTCTGTGATATTGGCAGAGGGCATCCTCTTCATAGTTCCACAACTCTCAGAAATTCAGGCAACTTATGAGAGGCCAGTGCCTAAGTTTTGGAATTTCCTCCCCACAGAGGTGCATCTGTTACCTGCATCATATGCTGAAGACACACCTCCAGTTTTCGAGGGGTGGAAGACTCCATGGGTACCAGGCGCTTGCCCAGGGTTTCCTTTCCTTGGGATGAAGGTCAGCAAACACTGTGGTCTCTTTAGGAAATATGGTTTTATTTACACCCATATACAACCAGAGCATAGGGGACCCAGGTGGCGCTGTGGGTTAAACCACTGAGCCTAGGGCTTGCTGATCAGAAGGTCAGCGGTTCGAATCCCTGTGATGGGGTGAGCTCCCGTTGCTCGGTCCCAGCTCCTGCCAACCTAGCAGTTCAAAAGCACGTCAAAATGCAAGTAGATAAATAGGAACCGCTACAGCGGGAAGGTAAACAGCGTTTCCGTGTGCTGCTCTGGTTCGCCAGAAGCTGTCTGCAGACAAACGCCGTCTCTCTTGGCCTGAATTGAGATAAGTGTCGCAACCCCATAGTCGCCTTAACTGTCCAGGGGTCCTTTACCTTACCCAAGTAGATGTGGGAAGGTAAACGGCCTTTCCGTGCACTGCTCTGGTTCGCCAGAAGCGGCTTAGTCATGCTGGCCACATGACCCAGAAGCTATACGCCGGCTCCCTCGGCCAATAATGCGAGATGAGCGCGCAACCCCAGAGTCAGTCATGACTGGACCTAATGGTCAGGGGTCCCCTTTACCTTTTTACAACCAGAGCATAAAACAGAGCATTCACGCCCCACAAATGGTCTTGCTCCTTCGTTCATCACAAGTTTGGATCCAGCACAGAACAAACATGTTTCTGTGTATCCAGCTTTCTGGCCAGCTCTCTCACAATACTTTCCTGTTGTTCTCTCTACCTGGCAGTTAGGTGAGGGGGCAGGAAAGGCCGACGCAATAGCCTGGAGGGCACCATCACTTAGCTGTATCCCTGGCAGCCTAGCCCATTCTTTCGGGACGCTGATGAGGACACATGTGGCCAGCTAAGTGTCAGTTTGCATTTCTTGGTGCAGAAAATATTTATCTGATGTGTAGAGATCTTTCATGTTCCGCTTAGTTCCACTTGCGGAAGAAGAGGAGTGCGGGGGGTGCGCACTGCACCCAGTACGCGTGCCATGCCCCTGCGGACCACGCACCAGCCCCGCCCCCACCTGCTCTCTGCCCCCCGGTGCCGGAGCATGAAGCTCCGCCACGGCTTAGTTCAAGAGGGTTCTGGAAGCTTCTGGAAGCTTCTCTGTGTGAAAGAAGCAAGCAGAAGGTTCATGATGTTTGGGTTATTCTGTCAGATGCTGAGTACATCTGGTTTAAACTGGTTCTCTTATCTGTTCTGTCAAGGTCTTGCTAACTATAAAAGTAGGGCCAGAATGAACCTGGGTTTCACTTTCTCTTTCTATCTCTTTCCCGTCTGGTGTGGTGTACATAGTATGCTTAGTGTTAAGGTTTAGACTTACCGTATTATAAGTTCTTCTTAGTTTAAGTTAAGTCTGCTGCAACTGGATTTCTTATGGACTGTGCCAATCCTGAATGTATTGGATTTGTGACCATGATGCTTATTTGCCATTCAGTAGCAGTAAAGTACAATTGCCTCTGGTCTATTTTTGGGAACTCTGCAACGTGTTTTAAGTTTTTCCTCCACACGCACGACGACACTAAGGCCATGAAAAGAAAAAGAAAGATGTGTTTGTCTAGTTCAGCAATAGTTCTATCAGAGTCTAACCCTCACTGGGCACAGGACCCCAAGAATTGGAAGGGATTCAGACAGAAACCCTCAAACTCACAACCAATACATTAGGATCTGCCTTCTTCTTCTGACATAGGAACATAGTCAGCTGCCTTGTAGCAGTTGAGATCATTGATCCACCTAGCTCAATATTGTCCTCACTGACTGTCATCAGCTCTCCAGGGTTTCAGACAGGCAACCAAAATGGTCAAAGGCCTGGAAACGATGCCTTACGAGGAACGGCTTAGGGAGCTGGGCATGTTTAGCCTGGAGAAGAGAAGGTTAAGGGGTGATATGATAGCCATGTTCAAATATATAAAAGGATGCCATATAGAGGAGGGAGAAATGTTGTTTTCTGCTGCTCCAGAGAAGCGGACACGGAGCAATGGATTCAAGCTACAAGAAAGAAGATTCCACCTCAACATTAGGAAGAACTTCCTGACAGTAAGAGCTGTTCGGCAGTGGAATTTGCTACCAAGGAGTGTGGTGGAGTCTCCTTCTTTGGAGGTCTTTAAGCAGAGGCTTGACAGGCATATGTCAAGAATGCTTTGATGGTGTTTCCTGCTTGGCAGGGGGTTGGACTGGATGGCCCTTGTGGTCTCTTCCAACTCTATGATTCTATGATTCTTGAAACTCGTTTAGTTATTACAATCTGGCTATAAAATATGAAGAAATTAAAGGAATAAAAGAGGACGATTCAAAAAATAATTGGAAAGCACTTACCATTATATGCAAACTAAAGTAGAGAATTTAAACCCTAATCCCAATGTTTAAAGGTTCTATTCTAGAAATATAAAGTATCAACTGTAGTAGGATAAGAGAGATTGAATTAGGAAACTTGATGGATGTGAAGAATGATATGAACTTACTGTAAATATTAAAGTAAGGTATGTAGATTAAGAACAAAAAGGAAGATAAATGGGATTAGTTCAGATCAGGTTGAGAAATCGCAGGGGAGGGGTGTGGGAGGGTGGGAGGGGGGCGACGAGGGGAAAACCAAGACAACTGCAACATTGTTATGGTTGTAATTTGTTTTTTATTGATTCTGATCTATTGTAATTGTTGTGATACAAAATAAAGTTTATTTAAAAAAAAGAAAAGAAACTCTGCCAGCCCTGCCTGGAGACACCAGAGATTGAACCTGGGAGCTTCTACATGCCAAGCATTTGCTCTAGCACTGAGCTATAGCCCTTCAACATATGCATATTATGCACATTTAATTTTGCATATAATTAGTCTGGCTTTTTAAAAATTAAAAAAACATGATAAAGCATAAACACCTGGGACTTGAGTGGGTCCTCAATGCAAGAGGCCCTCCAACATGGCCAAAGCACAATCAAATCAGAACTATCAAATTCTGTGTATACGTCCGCTTAAAACAGATTTCCCGCTCCATCTTAAAACAGATGTCCCCCTTTGCCTCCCTCCAAACTGGTCCTTCTTTCATTTCTTCTCAAGAAACGAGGGCTTTCAGTTCTCTGCAACAGGGAGAAGATGAAAGGCAGCAATTATCTGTCCCCCCCCCCCAAATCGGTCTAAGCAGAAATGGCCTCTAATAACAACAATAATAACAGCACTTAGCGCTTCTCATCTTCAAAAGCATTTTGCGTGCATTAATTATTCCACGCAGGAGAAGCCCCCGCGGTACCGGGAAGCGCCAGATCCAATCTTTGCCCACCTAGGATCCTACAGCTGTCTACCAGTTCCATGCTATGATCCTGCTTCTGATAGCAGCACCCAGCTGTGGGGGAAGCATTGCTTTAATCGGGAGTTCAAATAGGACCAACAGCTGTTTAGCATCTGCGTGAAAAGAGAAGAAAGAGTTGCCTGTGTGTTAATGGGCAGAGAGCAAGACTTGGACCTGGGAGGCCACAATTCAAAGCTCTGCTCAGCCAGAGGAAGATCACAGCTGTATACCAAAGGACCATCTATTCCAGCATCCTGTTTTCCACGGTGGCCAACCGGCTGCATCTAGGAAGCCAACAGGCAGTGTGTGGAAGAAATAGCCTCCTCCCCTTGTTTCTTCCTCAACACAGATCAGCTGGAGCTCTACCCTTAGGCAGAAGGGCGAGAACTTAATCACAGCCTGCTGGATCAGGCCAGTGACCCATCTAATCTAGCATCCTGTCCTCACAGTGGCCCACCAGGGAGCAGAATAAGAGCACAAGAGACTGAGGGTCTCAGTAGGGTTGCCACTGACTCAATAGAGGACAGGACTTCTGTGCCTTTAATTGCCCTGCTCTCTTTTGAGTCTGGAAACCTTAAAGAGAAACCAGCAGACCCTTTGCTTGGAAATTCAACAAAGGGTCTGCTGGTTTCTCTTTAAGGTTTCCAGACTCAAAAGAGAGCAGGGCAATTAAAGGTACAGAAGTCCTGTCCTCTATTGAGTCTGGCAACCCTAAGTCTCAGTCACACAAGCCCTCCTCTCCAGGCTGTTGTTGTTGTTTAGTCGTTTAGTCGTGTCCGACTCTTCGTGACCCCATGGACCATAGCACGCCAGGCACTCCTGTCTTGCACTGCCTCCCGCAATTTGGTCAAACTCATGTTCGTAGCTTCAAGAACACTGTCCAACCATCTTGTCCTCTGTCGTCCCCTTCTCCTAGTGCCCTCAATCTTTCCCAACATCAGGGTCTTTTCCAAGGATTCTTCTCTTCTCATGAGGTGGCCAAAGTATTGGAGCCTGAGCTTCACGATCTGTCCTTCCAGGGAGCACTCAGGGCTGATTTCCTTAAGAATGGATAGGTTTGATCTTCTAGCAGTCCATGGGACTCTCAAGAGTCTCCTCCAGCACCATAATTCAAAAGCATCAATTCTTCGACGATCAGCCTTCTTTATGGTCCAGCTCTCACTTCCATACATCACTACTGGGAAAACCATAGCTTTAACTATACGGACCTTTGTCGGCAAAGTGATGTCTCTGCTTTTAAGATGCTGTCTAGGTTTGTCATTGCTTTTCTCCCAAGAAGCAGGCGTCTTTTAATTTCGTGACTGCTGTCACCATCTGCAGTGATCAAGGAGCCCAAGAAAGTAAAATCTCTCACTGCCTCCATTTCTTCCCCTTCTATTTGCCAGGAGGTGATGGGACCAGTGGCCATGATCTTGGTTTTTTTGATGTTGAGCTTCAGACCATATTTTGCGCTCTCCTCTTTCACCCTCATTAAAAGGTTCTTTAATTCCTCCTCGCTTTCTGCCATCAAGGTTGTGTCATCTGCATATCTGAGGTTGTTGATATTTCTTCCGGCAATCTTAATTCCGGCTTGGGATTCATCTAGTCCAGCCTTTCGCATGATGAATTCTGCATATAAGTTAAATAAGCAGGGAGACAATATACAACCTTGTCGTACTCCTTTCCCAATTTTGAACCACTCAGTTGTTCCATATCCAGTTCTAACTGTAGCTTCTTGTCCCACATAGAGATTTCTCAGGAGACAGATGAGGTGATCAGGCACTCCCATTTCTTTAAGAACTTGCCATAGTTTGCTGTGGTCGACACAGTCAAAGGCTTTTGCATAGTCAATGAAGCAGAAGTAGACGTTTTTCTGGAACTCTCTAGCTTTCTCCATAATCCAGCGCATGTTTGCTATTTGGTCTCTGGTTCCTCTGCCCTTTCGAAATCCAGCTTGCACTTCTGGGAGTTCTCGGTCCACATACTGCCTAAGCCTGCCTTGTAGAATTTTAAGCATAACCTTGCTAGCGTGTGAAATGAGCGCAATTGTGCGGTAGTTGGAGCATTCTTTGGCACTGCCCTTCTTTGGAATTGGGATGTAGACTGATCTTCTCCAATCCTCTGGCCATTGCTGAGTTTTCCAAACTTGCTGGCATATTGGGTGTAGCACCTTAACAGCATCATCTTTTAAAATTTTAAATAGTTCAGCTGGAATATCATCACTTCCACTGGCCTTGTTATTAGCAGTGCTTTCTAAGGCCCATTTGACTTCACTCTCCAAGATGTCTGGCTCAAGGTCAGCAACCACACTACCTGGGGTGTACGAGACCTCCATATCTTTCTGGTATAATTCCTCTGTGTATTCTTGCCACCTCTTCTTGATGTCTTCTGCTTCTGTTAGGTCCTTACCACTTTTGTCCTTGATTATGGTAATCTTTGTACGAAATGTTCCTTTCATATCTCCAATTTTCTTGAACAGATCTCTGGTTTTCCCCATTCTATTGTTTTCCTCTATTTCTTTGCATTGCTCATTTAAGAAGACCCTCTTGTCTCTCCTTGCTGTTTTTTGGAAATCTGCATTCAGTTTCCTGTATCTTTCCCTATCTCCCTTGCATTTTGCTTGCCTCCTCTCCTCCGCTATTTGTAAGGCCTCGTTGGACAGCCATTTTGCTTTCTTGCATTTCCTTTTCCTTGGGATAGTTTTCGTTGCTGCCTCCTGTATAATGTTACGAGCCTCCATCCATAGTTCTTCAGGCACTCTGTCCACCAAATCTAAATCCTTAAACCTGTTCCTCACTTCCACTGTGTATTCATAAGGGATTTGATTCAGATTGTATCTTACTGGCCCAGTGGTTTTTCCTACTTTCTTCAGTTTAAGCTGGAATTTTGCTATAAGAAGCTGATGATCTGAGTTACAGTCAGCTCCAGGTCTTGTTTTTGCTGACTGTATAGAGCTTCTCCATCTTTGGCTGCAGAGAATATAATCAATCTGATTTCGATGCTGCCCATTTGGTGATATCCATGTGTAGAGTCGTCTCTTGTGTTGTTGGAAGAGAGTGTTTGTGATGACCAGCTTGTTCTCTTGACAGAACTCTATTAGCCTTTGCCCTGCTTCATTTTGAACTCCAAGGCCAAACTTGCCAGTTGTTCCTTTTATCTCTTGATTCCCTACTTTAGCATTCCAATCCCCTGTAATGAGAAGAACATCCTTCTTTGGTGTCATTTCTAGAAGGTGTTGTAGGTCTTCATAGAATTGGTCAATTTCACTTTCTTCAGCACCGGTAGTTGGTGCATAAACTTGGATTACTGTGATGTTAAAAGGTCTGCCTTGGATTCGTATCGAGATCATTCTGTCATTTTTGAGATTGCATCCCATTACAGCTTTTGCCACTCTTTTGTTGACTATGAGGGCCACTCCATTTCTACTACGGGATTCTTGCCCACAGTAGTAGATATGATAGTCATCCGAACTGAATTCGCCCATTCCCTTCCATTTTAGTTCACTGATGCCCAGGATGTCGATATTTATTCTTGTCATCTCATTTTTGACCACATCCAGCTTACCTCCATTCATGGTTCTTACATTCCAGGTTCCTATGCAATATTTTTCTTTACAGCATCGGACTTTCCTTTCGCTTCCAGGCATATCCGCAACTGAGCGTCCTTTCGGCTTTGGCCCAGCCGCTTCATCAGCTCTGAATCTACTTGTACTTGTCCTCCGCTCTTCCTCAGTAGCATGTTGGACGCCTTCCGACCTGAGGGGCTCATCTTCCAGCGTCATAACTTTTATATGCCTGTTGTCTTTGTCCATGGAGTTTTCTTGGCAGGGTTACTGGAGTGGCTTGCCAGTTCCTTCTCCAGGTGGATCACGTTTAGTCAAAACTCTCCACTATGACCTGTCCATCTTGGGTGGCCCTGCATGGCATAGCTCATAGCTTCTCTGAGTTATTCAAGCCCCTTCGCCACGACAAGGCATTGATCCATGAAGGGGCTCTCCAGGCTAAATTGATGCAACCTAGACAATGGCTGACCTTCTTGCTGAGAATTCAGATTCCCTTCCTCTTCCAAACCACCAGACAAACAAAGTCTCTTCCCCTCCAGGTGCTCAGCCTGCGATGAATCAGTTCATTGTTTGTTAATGGAGCTGAGATTCTCCATTTTACGGCACCATCATCTCAGAAGGGCTATAGGGTTTTTTTGTGTGTGTGTTTTTTGCAGCCCCAAAGAGATTACTCTCACAAAATAAATTTGTTAAGCCGTTATTGCCCTATCTCCGTGCGGTGATTGAGTCCACCTTGCATTACCATTAATAGGATTTTTAAAGGGGGTGGTGGTGGCGGGAGTGGGAGGGGAGTTTCCTGGCCAAATGAAAACCATTCTCTTCCAATTTAAAGGCAATTTGCAGCCGGCTCAGCAATTTCCCATCCTCAGCTTTCTCCAGCAGAGCTTCGCTCAGAGTTCTGCAAAGGACAAGTTATGGAGATTCACATTTGCAGGGCACTTTGAGGAGGGAGGGGAAGAGAAACGGGCGATTCTCCATGATTCCCCCACTCACACCTCCCCAGACAACCATCATCCCACTGACGGGAGAACTCGTAAAAACCTGAGAACTCAAGAAGATCCGACTCCAGACATCCCCAAAAGTCGGCCCTCCAAGATGTTTTGGACTACAATTCCCATCTTCCCCGACCACTGGTCCTGTTAGCCTGGACTAGACCAGTGTTTCCCAACCTTGTGCCTCCAGATGTTTTCGGACTACAATTCCCATCATTCCTGACCACTGGTCTTGCTAGCTAGGGATGATGGGAGTTGTAGTCCAAAAACATCTGGAGGCACAAGGTTGGGAAACACTGGACTAGACAGTGGAGGCTGTAACTTTAGAAAAGGCATCCCCAAACTTCAGCCCTCCAGATGTTTTGGACTACAATTCCCATCATCCCTGACCACTGGTCCTGTTAGCTAGGGATCATGGGAGTTGTAAGCCAAAACATCTGGAGGGCCACAGTTTGCGGATGCCTGCTTTAGAACCATCAAGATCCACAGGCCTTTAGCCAGCTCCTGTTGTCACAGCAGAATGCCGGTAGCCAATCACACAATTCACAGTTGGATTTATCATATTTTTCTGTGTATAAGAGGTTTTCTGTCTAAAAATTATGTTAAAAAAGTTGGGGTCGTCTTATACACAGATAGTGCAGAGGGTGGACTGGCGATTGGTTGCTGCCGCGAGCAGGAGATCGTCAGCGATGATAGGGTGGGTGATTGGTGGCTGCGGCAAGGGCTGCTGTCAATAGGCTGGCGCTGCGACAATTGGGTGGGCAATAGGAGGCGGCTGGCTGTGATCGGGCAGTCAATTGGTGGCGTTGGGGCACATGCTATTGTCAGCATTGGTCCGGCGGCTGAGCTGAGTGATTTTAGGCAAACCACACACACCCCAAAAAAGCTCAACAACTTGGGCAATCCTCCCCCCAAAAAGCTTAACAACTTAACAATATCCCCCCCCATTTTCTTAATTTGCAGTCCTCAAAAATAGGAGGCATCTTATACACAGGGGTGTGTTTTACACAGGAAACAACGTATCTGAAGAAGTGTGCATGCACACGAAAGCTCATACCAATGACAAACTTAGCTGGTCTCTAAGGTGTTACTGGAAGGAATTTTTTTTATTTTGTTTCAACAGGAAAATGCGGTAACTCTTCATTAGCAAAGGCACAACACAAAGACAACCAACACAGTGCTGGAAATGTAAAGAAAAAGAAAGTACCTTTCATCATATGTGTTGGACATGCAAGGTAATAAAAGCATTCTGGGAAATGATATATAATGAATTGAAAAAAATGTTTAAAATAACTTTTATTTAAAAAAAAAACCAGAACCTTTTTTTATTAGGAATTGTATGCTGCTGTAGCCAATCAGAAGCCGCGTTTTGGTTTCTGGATGTTTTGGAAGTCGAACGGACTTCCGGAACGGATTCCATTCGACTTCCAAGGTACGACTGTAAGCTTCTAGTCCAGGGGTCCCCAAACTAAGGCCCGGGGGCCGGATGCGGCCCAATCACCTTCTAAATCCGGCCCACAGACGGTCCGGGAATCAGCATGTTTTTACATGAGTAGAATGTGTCCTTTTATTTAAAATGCATCTCTGGGTTGTTTATGGGGCATAGGAATTCGTTCATATTTTTTTTCAAAATATAGTCCGGCCCCCCACAAGGTCTGAGGGACAGTGGACCGGCCCCCTGCTGAAAAAGTTTGCTGACCCCTGTTCTAGTCCTTGTGGTTATGAATTTAAGGACTGGCTTAAATAGGAATATAGGAAGCTGCCTTATACTGAGACAACTAGTCGCTTTCACTTAGTATTGTCTCTACGCTGTTCTAAAAAAAAAAAACTCGTGGTGATGCTGGAGGTGTGTCCCTCTCTAGAACAGAACATCATGAATCAGCGGGTGCAAGTTGGGACATGAAATGTCCCATGTGGGGCCTCGCTCACATTTCAGATTGTGAGAGCTCAGTGCAGAGCTCTCCAATTGTCCCTATTTTCCAGGGACAGTCCTGGGTTTACAGAAGCCGTCCTGGTTTCTGATTTGATCCCGGGATATCCCTAATTTCAACAGAGAATGTTGGAAGGCATTGAATTCAGCGACCCCCGAGCCAAAGAGACAAGCAACTATACAACCTTTAGAAGACATCTGAAGACAAAAAAGATTCTTAAATATACCTTTCCCAAAAAAACCTGAAGCTTTTCTATTAGGACTTATAGGACAGGAGATTGTGAAAGAAGATCAAGTATTATTTATGTATGCGACAACCACGGCTAGGACTTTGTTAGCCCAAAAATGGAAAACTCAGGAGTTACCGACGATTGAAGAGTGGCAGACAAAAATGATGGACTATGCGGAACTAGCAAGACTGACTAGCAGGATCCGGAACCAGGGAGAGTCAAAGTTCCAAAAGGACTGGAGTAAATTTGTGGATTATATGGATAAGAACTGTAGAAGTTTAAAGACACTTGCAGGACTGAAATAAATCCTACAAATTGACTTTAGATAGAAGGAATAAAGAAACTGCAAGACAGGAATGGACAAAAAAAAAACCGACTGGGGGGAGGGATGGAAGTCAAAGCTCGGCAGAGCAAAGAAAATTGTAATAATTGATAAGATGTTTAGAAGAAAAATTCTGTGTTTATTATGTTTATGTTGTGTTTGTTGTTGCTTGTTTTGTTATTGTTTAAATGTGTTTAATTGGAAAATTTAATAAAATGTCTTTTTTTAAAAAAATAGAAGACATCTGAAGACAGCCTTGTAAAGGGAAGAGGTTTTTTTTAAAAAAAAAAAAAGTTTAATGTTTTGTTATGTTTTTATATATGTTGGAAAGAGCCCAGAGTGGCTGGGGCAACCCAGTCAGATGGATGGGGCATTATTATTATTATTATTATTATTATTATTATTATTATTATTATTATTATTTTGGAGGGTAGCTTGGATGCAGAGGTACCCATCTCTCATTTCCACGCTCCATGCAGACAGGTGGGGGGGGGAATCTCTAACTATGTCTCCCCCTTTGAGGCACATGGCCTATGGCTGAATCCGGGGCTTGAGCATCTTGGGACACTGGGAAGATAACGCTGGATTTGTTCTCCTGGAAATGAAAAAAAAAATTAAAATAGAATGAAAATGAACATCCAAAGCAGCTCTAGGGGGAAAACGAGAGGAAGGGAAAATTAAGAACCTTTCTCGGAAAGCAAGGGAACAGAATTAGCAGAAGGCTTGAAAGGAGTTACTATAGCGACTGCTCTCACCTCTCCTGGCTCTAACTGCAGGGTGTGAAAAGCAGGATGATGAAGTATATTCCTGAGGCTGGAGGGGAGGAGATGAGCTCCGAAGCCTTGCAGAGAGCAGAAGGCGGCCCTCTATGTTCCGCTTCCCCCTCTGCCTGGACCACGGACACACCCAAAAGGGGGATGCAGTCAAATGATGCTGGTAGAAGAGGCAGATGGGGATCTGGGACTCAGCCCTGGGTGCTGGGCTCTCTTCTCCCATAGGGGATGGGTTGCCATCAGGAGTCCCAACTTGAATAAAATATGGGGGGGGCAGGTAAGCCCCACCCTTCATAATTGATCAAATGACATGGTGCACACACACACCATTTGAATGTCAATGCCCATCAACTTTGGGTGTGCTCGGCCCCCTCAAATATATTGGGGGGGGGGGCGAAGACCCCTCAGCTTCCAGGAATTGTCTCCTGTGGTTGTCTTGCTTGGTCTGGTAAAGGGTTCATTCCATCTAGCCTTTTAATGGTGGACAGTCCCAGAAATGCACAAAAGCACAGCCCTGCCTTGATCATTGAACTCTCAGCACCTGTTGTTTAAAGGTATACCGCCATTACATACTAAGGTTTTGATTAACTAGCACGGTTAATTACAGGTCAATAGACCCACCCTATCTGAATTTTACTAACACTTAGAATCATAGAATCATAGAGTTGGAAGAGACCACAAGGGCCATCCAGTCCAACCCCCTGCCAAGCAGGAAACACCATCAAAGCATTCTTGACATATGCCTGTCAAGCCTCTGCTTAAAGACCTCCAAAGAAGGAGACGCCACCACACTCCTTGGCAGCAAATTCCACTGCCGAACAGCTCTTACTGTCAGGAAGTTCTTCCTAATGTTTAGGTAGAATCTTCTTTCTTGTAGCTTGAATCCATTGCTCCGTGTCCGCTTCTCTGGAGCAGCAGAAAACAACCTTTCTCCCTCCTCTATATGACATCCTTTTATATATTTGAACATGGCTATCATATCACCCCTTAACCTTGTTCAAAGCCATCTAGACTTGGGGCTTATCCCCAATTCCTCTCACCCCACAGTGTTCCTCTGGGGAAAACCGCTCTTTTGCACTCAGTGGGTGCAAAAAGCAACTGGGGTTTTCCCGTATTAACGCTGCCTTGAGAGACAATGGAGAGCGCCTCTGTGGGTGAAGTCAAACCATTGCATTAGCAATACTGAAGTGACCTCCCGGGGCAGAAGGTTGGGCAGTATGTTATGGAGATCCTGTGCTGCCCAGACAACAAGACCACCCTCCTCGGCCTCGCTGATGTGGTCCAAAGGAAAGCAGAGCAATGGGTTCGGCACCAGCTTGGCTGCAGGAGTTGCCAGAAGTAGGCAAACAAGCTGCTATCCAACCGTAATGGGGACTCCACTCCAGATTTGTGTAGGGTTTACTCCTTAGCCTTTTCTTCTCCTGAAGATGTCCCACAAGACAGTAGAGCAGGCATCCCCAAACTTCGGCCCTCCAGATGTTTTGGACTACAATTCCCATCTTCCCCAATCACTGGTCCTGTTAGCTAGGGATCATGGGAGTTGTAGGCCAAAACATCTGGAGGGCCGCAGTTTGGGGATGCCTGCAGTAGAGGTTTGGGATCAGTTTTTCTTCTCCTAGATGGGCTCCCTTCCTAGGTTGACAAGCCCCACCTGCTCCTCACTTGGCCTTCTTGACCATTGGACCCACAATTAGTCTCATCCAGTCAACCCACCAGAACCTGTCTTCCCATGCAATTTGGTTAAATAACAAATCTGGAATTCGCCTAACTCACTGAGGCATAAATGAACATGCACACCTCTTCTCAGAAACCTGTAAAGAAAGGCGAGCGATTGCCAAAAACTGACCACGAATAAACAGCAAGCAGGTCTGACCCACTCATCCTTTCAACTTTGTTTATCTGGGGTCAGATCCTGGCACTCATCAGGCCATCTGCACCGCCAGGTGTTGATTCTGGCTTGTTTGCAGCAACCTCTTTTATTTGTGCAGGATTTAAGTCCCGGAAGACGAGGATCCAGGGCCAGGGCACAATGATTCCCCACACCAAGAGGAAAGGAAATAAGCCGAGATGAACAATTAACACTTGCTTAATGTGCCAGCGAACAGGCTGAGTTGTCCATTGGCTGCAAGCAAGCCACACATGTTCCTTGACTCAGGCGCCTGTGGCATTGTGGAAGCTATCATGATAGCAGCATGCAACCCATTTTTTATTATTATGCTGAAATCTCTTCAGAGGAACAAAGTCAGCTCCTTTTCCCAAATACAGTACAGTACTTTTCTTCATAAACTGAGTCCAGGGCAACATTTGTTTAGAAGTGAGATGTAGCAGTTTTAGGTATCTGAAGAAGTGTGCATGCACACGAAAGCTCATACCAAAATAAAAACTTAGTTGGTCTTTAAGGTGCTACTGAAGGAATTTTTTTATTTTACTTCGATCCAGACCAACACGGCTACCTACCTGTAACCAGTTTTAGAGTGTTGGACTAGGACCTGGGAGACCAAGGATCGAATCCCTGCTCGGGGTGGCCTTGGACCAGTCACTCACTTTCACAGGCTGATCTATTATTTTAACTTCATTATTATTTATTAAATTGGTATGCTGCCTTTCATATAAACATCAGAGGTTGGTTTGCAGCAGCAGCGGCATCAAATCTTTATTACGGTCATAGACCAGCATAAGTAGGGTGGGGTGCAATCATTTGTAAAATATTTTGGAAAGCTAAAAAGTATTAAAACAGAAGGAATATATAAAAGACTATAAGAATCTAGGTAAAGGGACCCCTGACCATTAGGTCCAGTCGTGACCGACTCTGGGGTTGCGCACTCATCTCGCATTATTGGCCGAGGGAGCCGGCGTATAGCTTCCAGGTCATGTGGCCAGCATGACAAACCCCGTTCTGGCAAACCAGAGCAGCACATGGAAATGCTGTTTACCTTCCCGCTGTAGCGGTTCCTATTTATCTACTTGCATTTTGACATGCTTTCGAACTGCTAGGTTGGCAGGAGATGGGACTGAGCAACGGGAGCTCACCCCGTCACAGGGATTCGAACCGCCGACCTTCTGATCCGCAAGCCCTAGGCTCTGTGGTTTAACCCACAGTGCCATCTGGGTCCCATAAGAATCCAAAAGAGACTAAAAAATCTAAAAGAAGGGTTAGGGGCATTAAACGGATGTGGAAGAGCATAAAAGGTTAGTACTGTATATAAAAGACTATAACTATCAATTTAGAGAGCACTCTGATGTGAGTGTTCATTAAATCTAGTTTGTGGCACAGGCCAGGTTTGCAGCATAAAACCACAAAGTACATACATAATAAAAACAAGAACAAAACAAAACAATAACCCCTCACACAAACACATGGAAAAGGACATAGACTGCTAATCAAACAAAGACCTGGTTGAAGAGGAACGTTTTCTCCTGGTGCCTAAAGATGTATAATGAAAGTGCCACACAAACCTCCCTGGGGAGAGCATTACACAGACGGGGAGCCGCTGCAGAAAAGGCCCATTCTCATGTTGCCACCCTCCAAATCTCTTGTGGCGGAGGCACACAAAGAAGGGCCTCAGATGATTGCAGGATCCGGTTCAGTTCATAAGGGAAGAAGCTGTCCTTGAGGTACTGTTGTCCTGAACTGTTTAAGGGTTTTATAAGTCAAAACCAGCACTTTGAATTGGGTGCAGAAACTGATTGGTAAGCCAGTGTAGTCGGGCCAGGACTGGTGTTATATGTTCTAATGGTCTAGCCCTGGTGAGCAACCTGGCCACCGAATTCTGCACCAGATGAAGTTTCCAAGCAGTCTTCAGAGGCCGCTGGGAATATAAATGCAATTTTTAAAAAGCTGGGATACAGTCATACCTCGGTTTAAGTACGCCTCGGTTTGAGTATTTTCAGTTTAAGTACTCCGCGGACCTGTCTGGAACGGATTAATCCACTTTCCATTACTTTCAATGGGAAAGTTCGCTTCAGGTTAAGTACGCATCAGGTTAAGTACAGACTTCCGCAACCAATTGTGTTTGTAAACCGAGGTACCACTGTATAATGCAATAAACAAGGGCGGGGGGGGTGTAGTATGTGAGATCTGAGCTGGAAGCAGGCTGGAAGCACAAGATGGATCTACACACAGGGGGGGAAATGCCATAAATAAGTCAGAAATTAAATCGTTATAACAAAAGGGGGGAAACCCTATGGAAAATCATGTAGAAAAAGTTTCTGCTCTCTGGTGCCACCTGGTGTTGCATGTTTATAACACATTTAAATCGTTGTTTCTTTACTAATTTAGCTGAGCCCACAGCGACTTGCTTGTCCTGTGCTGGATCCAAACTTGTGACGAAGGAAGAATCAAGATCTTTTGGGGTGTTAAGGCGGAGAGCCAGGGCTGGCTGGCCTGGCGCATTTTGCAGCTGAGATAAAACAGAAAGTGCTGCTTCTTCCCTGCCACGTCTGAATCCTTCCCTCCAAAGAATCCTGGAATAAGGCAGCTCCTGTGTTCCTTAAAGGCAGTAGGAGGCGGCAAGAACTTAACAAAGAATTACTCAACCATTTTTCAAAGGATTGCGTTCAAAGGACCCCTAAAGTAATATTTACCAGAGCAAAACTTTTAATAGCGAAGCCTTGAAAAGTGACAGAAGGCACCAAATATTGAGGCTAGAAAGGTTAAAAAGCAGAGATATTGCTTATTTGCTTAAATTAACTTTATTAAATTTAGAGAAGGTTGAACTACAGAAAGCCTGAAGTGTGGAGGAAAGTATTGGTTTCTGTCAAACGCGGAGGTAGGTTATTGTAGGTAGATACCTGTGGCTGGTTAGACACGATTGGCCGAAGTGAACATGGGAGTTTCTCATTAGGTGAAATATCTAGGAAACTATGCGGTAGAGTAAAGTTCTTCTCCCTCTCTCGAAACACTGGAACTCGTGGATATCCAATGAAGCTGAATGTTGGAAGATTTCAGTCAGATAAAACAAAGTACTTTCTACAGGCAGTGTACAGTTAAACTGCGGAACTCCCTGCCACAGGAGGCAGCGATGGAGAAACAGGTTTTATCCCTGGCATCTCCACGTAGGGTTGGGAAGGTCCCCAGCCTGAAACCTTAGGGACCTGCGGAAGGTCAATGTCACCAGCACATGAGCGGAAAGACCAGTGCTCTGGCTTGTTAGGTTCCCACGAGAGGAGAGGAGTTTCCTTTCCCACAAAGCAAAGGATTGTGTGTGTGTGTGTGTGTGTGTGTGTGTGTGTGTGTGTGTGTGTAGAGGGGGGGAGACTCCGTACCCTCCAATAAAGATGTGCGAAAGTATTGGATTTGTCACGTCAGTCGCATTATCCCTTGGGGGCTCCAAATGAAGAATTTGACCACGGCAATCGTACTTGACGTCCAATGTTTCAATTCCTTCGAGGAAGCTGGCAGCGTGCAGGATCCGAGCGCTGGATTCAATAATATTAATAATAAATAGCCACCAAAAAAAAAACCCTCCCTGCTCTGTTTCTCCCCCTTTCAGCATTCTAAATTGGAATGATGTGTTATTTAGATTTGTTTTACATTTTTATTATTTCGCATGGAAGAAAGCAGGGGCCACATTTGCATAATTCTTTTTTTTAATAAATAAACATAGGAGACCTTTTATGTATTGCTTACTGCTGCAACATAATATATCTCAAAAAAACAACAACCACCCTTTAAATACATATATTTAGGTAATGGCAAAACAATGGTTTTCAAAGGACAAGACAGGACAGAAAACAAGATTTAGCAGAAGCTTCCTGCAGGTGTTTCTATCTCTTTTATTAATCCCTCTATTTGTGTGTCTATGTGCTTCTGGGGGTTAATAATGTGCTGATTTGTCTGTTTAAGTTTTATTTTTTATCCCTTTCAATTCAGGTCTGATCAAGAGCTCAAAATAGCATCTTTTGGGGCTGTGTGCAGGAAGAACGATTCCCTTAAAAAGTACGAATCTGTGTCAAGAGCACAGAGCGTTCCTAACTGCCCTCTACTGCTGCCAGAGCCCTGAGAAGGCAGTGTGGTGTAATGGCTATGGTGTCAGACTAGGACCTGGGAGACCAGGGTTCAAATCCTCAATTGGCCCTGATGCTCATTGGGCATTATCTTGGGCCAGTCACTGCCACTCAGCTCCCCGGATGGCACTGTGGTCAAAACCACTGAGCCTCTTGGGCTTGCTGATCAAAAGGTCGGTGGTTTGAATCCCCGGGACAGGGTGAGCTTCTGTTGCTTTGTCCCAGCTCCTGCCAACCCAGCAGTTCAAAAGCAGACCAGTGCAAGTAGATAAATAGGTACTGCTGTGGTGGGAAGGTAAATGGCATTTCCGTGCACTCTGGCTTCCGTCATGGTGTCCCGTTGCACCAGAAGCGGCTTAGTCCTACTGGCCACATCACCCGGAAAGCTGTCTGCAGACAAACGCCGTCTCGAGATAAGTGAGATAAGTGTCGCAACCCCATAGTCGCCTTAACTGTGCAGGGGTCCTTTACCTTACCCAAGTAGATGCGGGAAGGTAAACGGCCTTTCCGTGCACTGCTCTGGTTCACCAGAAGCGGTTTAGTCATACTGGCCACTTGACCTGGAAGCTGTACGCTGGCTCCCTCAGCCAATTAAGCGAGATGAGCACTGCAACCCCAGAGTTGTCCGCGGCTGGACCTAATGGTCAGGGGTCCCTTAACCTTTACCTTTACCTAAAGGAGGAGGGGGAGAGCCAAGCCAAAAAAAGACAAGTTTTTAATGTTTGAGGTTGTATTGTGATTTTAATATTTTGTTGGGAGCCGCCCAGAGTGCCTAGAGCAACCCAGTCATGTGGGCAGCATATAAATGTTGTTGTTGTTGTTGTTGTTTGTTGTTGTTGTTGCTATAAACCTCTTAGACCTGTCAAGGACCAAATGGAAGTGTAGCTGAGACATAAGTCATGAAGGCTATGTAATAGCTCCAATGCTGGGGACGGCATGCTTCTGATGACCAGTCGTTGGGGGAACAACAGCAGAAGATGGATCTTGCCCTCCTCACCTCCTTTAGGCATTCCCCAAAGCATCTTGGTTGGTTAGTGCAGGATACAGGATGCTGAACTAGAGGGGCAGTGGTACTTTTATTTTAACATGCAAGGAAGAGAATTTCTCGAAGCTCAGCTGGTCACCAAGTAAGAAGCTGATTGAGAGTGCCCATGCTTGGAAAACACATTCTCCCCCCGCCCCTGCCCCCGTCAAATTACATACTGGGTCAGAGTGATATGAGTTGCCACGGCTGTTCCTGGGTCCCCGCGAAAGAACAGTGAGCATCAATGCATCCTGAGTTAATTGGATTGAAGTTTGATTAATGACTCGGCCCAAGTTGTACTCACTAACATTCCGAGATTGCATTAAGCCCTGTTTTTTTGCTTTGCCCCTGTTTCTTAGTGCATGGGTTCAATGATTATTATTATTTTAATTCGCTTTATTTGAGAGTGGCAAAAGGAGCCTGGATTGCTGATGAAAGAGGGAGGGAGAGGGAGAGGGAGAGGGAGAGAGACAGAGAGAGATCACTCTCAGGAGCTCGAGGAAGGTTGCTGCATTGACCTTCAAAGTGCTGAGTAACCGAAGTCTTGCCTTCTCTCTTCCCAACCGCTCCTCAGGCATGCTGAACCACAGCAGAGAGTGAGAGAGACAACTCTAAGCCACTGGAGTCATCCTGCAATTTTGTTGATGTTTCGGAATGGGGGTTCTGTTTTCCATTCACTGCTGTTTGTGCTTGGTCAAATCTGTAGCACAGCATATGGGTGGGTGAGAATAAGCCAAGTTTTAAGAATACGCAGCAGACGTCATGCCTTGACAGGGCTAGCACTAGACAGACACCCTAGATAAATAGTTCTGACAGATCAATAGACACTGCAGCAGAGAACAATAAATCTCTGGACTCGCGTGCAAAGAACTGCATTTGTGCATACTCAAATAGATATTCAGGGTGGTTCAGTACCTGGGAAAGGAGGAAGGTGGCAGGTCTGGGCCAGGGAATTTGGGCATCTGCGAACCAAAAGAATGATGGTGGAATTTGCCCCTCATTTCCCGTGTTGCACAAAGCACCAATAAGTTCTCTTGAGCATCTGTCTCCCAATCTGCCATCTGCAAAATCCATGCCTCAGGATAGGCTTGGCTCTCTCCTTGTGCTCTTTTGGCTTTAAGTCTCAAGCAGATTCAGACAACTAATTTTATTCCCCAGTGAATCAGGATGCCTGAAGAGGTCTATGCAGCAATTGATGCTGTAGCCTAGTCTTCTTCAACCTTGGCTTCTCAGATGTTGAACATAGCAGGCCCACACACAGTCACCTTTTTGGCTGCAAGGAAGAACCAGGTGGCGTAGGAGTCCCATTTCCCTGTCAAAATCCTGATGTGGCCCTGGGTGGCCATGACTTTCCCTCTGTGTGATCTGCCTTGGGGCTGCAGTCAGTGATTTCAGCTCAGCAGAGGCGACAGTTCCCCAGCAGTGATTTCAGCATGTAGAAGCTAGCAAGGGCTGCATACCTAGCCTAGCATCCCACCTTCATCGCCAGTGGAGTGTAGGTGGATTCCCACGAGGCAAGACACAGCAATAACAGCAAGACCCTTTACTGAACTAGGACTGGGAAACAGGGGCAAAGCAACTGCTTATATACATTCCGGAAAGCCTGGGCCACTCCCACTCCCAACGTGATTGGCTGTCTCAACTTCCAAGCTGCGAATCACGACTCAGAGTTCAAGGGCCAATGGCAGAGGGCCAAATCCTGAAATGTTCTGTGATTGGACATCATGTATCAAATCAGAACACAGGAGCTCAGAATCCTTAGTCCAGACTCAAGCTCAGGCAAACACAAACCGCTAAATACATAAAAACTCCCATCATCCCTGACCATAAGCTATGCTGGCTCAAGATGCTGGGATGTTAGCTATTTATCATCGTTGTTGTTGTTGTTGTTGTTGTTTAGTCGTTTAGTCGTGTCCGACTCTTCGTGACCCCATTATCATCGTTACCCACTGATAATAGATGACGCGATGTTCCCTGAGTTTCTGATCCCAAAGCAAATTCAGTTGTCCTTCAGCTTTTACATCCGGATGGTTTGGCCAAAGGTTGCTGCACCTTATCCCACAATCCTTTGCCGCCGAAACCATGAGCTCCCCCCTCAAATCTCCTTTTGTCCTGGAGACTGACTGCTCCAATAATAGATTCCCCTCTCTGCCCTTGGCGGGATAATCCATCTCTAACAACTGCTATTGTAAGTCAATCAAAATGTCAAGTTAGCTCTCACCTTTTGTTACATCTTAAACCCCTGTAATCCCAACGCTCATTGCTGCATGTTAAATCGAGCTCCTGTTGTCTGGTCTCCCTTGATGAAACCTCATGCCACAGAAGCGTCATGGCACGCCAGAGGTCTGCGGTCCTGGGCAGTGCGTCTGCCAAGCCAGACACGTTGATGGCGATAATGAACGAGGGCACTCGGCGGTGCTTAGGGAATCTCAACGCAGATCCTTCAGTCTTCAAAGAAAGAAGCTTTTTGGATAAAGCTGTCCTTACCGCTGCTGGGTAAAATCCAGAAACATGGATCAAATGCTACAAGAGATAACACCTCTTGCATCCCTTCATACATACCCACGAGAAAGGGTGTGGTAGGGGACCCACAAAACTATGGCCTCACATTGGTTTGATGGAGGGTGGCCATGGCTCAGAGGTAAAGAACAGGATTTGGACGTGGAAGATCTTTAGTTGGGGCTTAGAGGGGCCACTGTATGAAACCCTAGAGAGCTGCTTACAGTCAGTGTAGACCAGTGTTTCTCAACCAGTGTGCCTCCAGATGTTTTGGGACTACAACTCCCATCATTCCTGACCACTGGTCTTGCTAGCTAGGGATGATGGGAGCTGTAGTCCCAAAACATCTGGAGGCACACTGGTTGAGGAACACTGGTGTAGACAACACTGTCCTAGATGGACTAAGGGTGTGGCTCAGTAAAAGGTAGCTTCAGTAAAAGGCTAAACTCTACACAAATCCGCAGTGGAGTCCCTAAGATGGTTGGGTGGCGCCTTGTATACCTCCTTCTGGCAACTCCTGCAGCCAAGCTGGTGCCAAACGTCTTGCTCTGCTTTCCTTTGGACCACATTAGTGGGACCAAGAGGGGGGTCTCATCACCAGGGCAGCCCAGGACTCCATACACACCAGCAGCGTATCCTGGGGGGGGGGAATGACAGGGGTGGTTGCCCCAGGCACAAAATTGTTAGGGGGCACAAAATTTCAACACCCAGTACGGTGGAACCTCGTGTTACATACCGTCCCCCTTGCGGACGCTGCAGGTTAGGAGCTCCGCTAACCTGGAAGTAGATGCTCCTGGTTGCGACCTTTGCCCCGGGATGCGAGCAGAAGTCGCGCACCGGCAGCACGGGAGCAGCGGGAGGCGCCATTAGCGAAAGCGTGCCTCATGTTACGAGCGGGTTCAGGTTGAGAACGACCTCTGGAATGAATTAAATTCGTATCTGGAGGTACCACTGTACTGCCTAACTACAGTTTCTGTGCTTCCGTCACTGGGCTCTATTGAAAACGACTTCTCCATGCGAACCAGGAAGTGACCTCTCTGGATAACAGAACAACTCTTCTTTTCTTACCTCTGCAGGTGCGATTTACTGGGTGATGTGGATGCCATTAGGCAATAAAATGTGCATGCGTATTCTATCTGTTTTCCACCCACCTACCACCTTGACACAGCCACGGGCACTGGCAACCCACGTTATGCCACTGATACACACTGCCCAGGCTTGTGTCCCGGGGAGGTCACTGGTACTGCTGACACAGTGGTTTGGCTTCACCCTCGGCGGCACGCTCCATTGTCTCTTGAGACAGACACGTGCCAATAACAACAACAACATTGTTCCCCGTTAGGAAGAGCTAAAACTCAGTTGTAGAACATTTGCCTGCAGAAGGTCCCAAGTTCAATCCATTTCTTTACCTCTGAGCCATGGCGATCCCTCCCAAACCAGTGTGAGAAGCAGGCAGCCATTTGTGGGTCCCCCACCCTATCCAGTACTTATGGGGGAGCCAACGAGTTTTGCTCGCTTGACTTTGAGTATGAAAGCACACGACTAAGTGCTATCGATCTGAGATCCGGGGGGACTATCTTTAAGCCGTGCTACCCTGGCACAAAGCCACCACTTAGCTCCTATTTATTATTCAGCAATGGCGAGGGAGAGGCGAGGCGATGGGGGTCTCTTGGCAGGCTGCCCTTCTGGGGAGGCTGGCAGCCGAGCTAATCTGCAGAGAGCGGAGGAGCAGGAGGGCTGGGTAAATAAAACAGGTCAAGGGCATGCGGAGCCGGGAGGTGGAGGCATTTGATCATGGTGAACTGCAGAGGGGGATCCCTGAGCTCTTATCAGATAAGGGAGGCAGCTCCGTGCAACTGAAAGGCTGCATTAGCTTAGCTCCATCAGCCGCCGGGTGCCTTTCACCTTAGGTGTCAAAATTTGGAGGTAGGACAAGGAGTTTGGAGCCTTTATCCTTAGCCAGGCCTATCTCCTGGGGGAAAGAGGAGGAGAAATATTGCTTTCCGGCGGGTTAGTGTTGAGCATTGGCGGCCGCCAGGCTTGTTTGCACTGAGCTTTGGGAAAGAGGAGGAGAAATATTGCTTTCCGGCGGGTTAGTGTTGTAGATTGGCGGCCGCCAGGCACATGACAATGCAAATCGCCCTTCTCGTCACCGCACGTCGCGGCACACCAGCCAGCGTCTCGCGGCACACTAGTGTGCCGCGGAACAGCGGTTGAGAAACGCTGCTCTAACCAACTGAGCTATCCAGTCTAGTCACCACTATTGTAAGAATGCAGTTCAGGCAAAGCAGAAAGTCCATGACCTACAATTGATAGTTGGAGTGAAGTCACATGCTGCGGCCATCAGAAGCAGTGTCATGAGACAGCTGCAGCAGTCGTAAGTCCACTGGTGTGTACCCACATGGGCATGAGTAACACACCAGCAAGCTTACTCAGCAGGATATGGTCTATAAATATGAGAGCTGCAGGCACTGGCAGGGAGAAATCAGCAAAAACCAGGCGATCAAGGGATGGTGCTTTGTGTCAACAAGGAACAAGGGGGTTTGTTCACTGTCAAGTCTAAGGGTTCTCTGGCAGCAATTGGAACATAAGAATCAAACAGGCTGGGAGGGTTTTTGTTCTAGTTGTGTTTAAGAGCTCAGCAGTGTGCCTTGCTTAGTCTGATTAGGCTGCATTGAGGTTTATTGTGCATGTTCATGTCTAATGCTTGCTGTGCAGCCAATAAAACCCATTGTCTCCACCCATAAGCGTTCTGATTGATCCAAAAGAACCATTGCCTTTGGTTGAAGAGCATTCCCCTAGCCCCAGCCCGTTTCCTTATCACGTAAATCTAATCTGGAGGGGAAGCGAGTTTCCTTTGCAAGAGCTCCCAATCAACTATGATATCATAGAAGTTTATAAAATTATGCACAGAATTATGCCATCATAGCTATTCTGTGCCTCCATAGTTGAAGGAAGCAATGCTTCTGAACACCAGTTGCTGGAAACCACGGGAAAGGAGAATGCTCTTGTGCTCAAATGCTACACAGACACATAGAATCATAGAGTTGGGAGGAACCCTGAGGATCATCTAGTCCAACCTCTTACAATGCAGGAATATGCAGCTATCCCGCACTGTTTGCAGGTTTCCCACAGGCATCTATCCACCATGAGAACAGGATGCTGGACTAGATGGGCCATTGGCCTGATCCAGCAGGTTGTTCTTATGATTGTGCCAGCTAAGTTTGCCAATATGTGATTGAATTCAAGAAACAGTGTCTGTTTCTTTAATGCCAGTGAGCATTCAAAACTCAAGAAAAAAGGAAGGAAGAAATATCTAAAACAGACAGGGGCATGGTTCTATTGCAGATATTAATATTGTGCAGTTTGAAGTGACTGGATACATAAAAACCTTTGGAATGAATCATTCTCTAGACCAATGAGATTGTTCAAATCTTTACTTGCAGAGCTTTCTTCAAAACAGAACAAAAACATCAAAGATACATCCAGACAATTCCATACAATATCTTGTGCTGTCCAGCACAGGCTTAGCATCTATGAAATAAAGAAAACACCAAACAGACCTATAAACAAAGGTCTCTCTCCTTACAACCTCCATTTTGACTGAAGCTGGAGAGCTTCATTTACATCCTCCCTCTCACAGAGCCTGGGAACAAAGACCAAAGATAACTCCCTTTTAAAATGGAGATTTGCAACCAAATACCTTTGTCACTTGATCTAAGGTTAAACACTCTCGTGTTAGCTAGCAGAAAACAACCAAAGTTAATTATCAACCCATTTAGGAGTTCAGAGACCTACGTATTCCTGGCTTCAGCATAGCCCCATGGAAAATCACCATGTTAAAGCCTTCAGTAATACACAGGTAAAGGTAAAGGGACCCCTGACCATTAGGTCCAGTCGTGACCGACTCTGGGGTTGCGGCGCTCATCTCGCTCTATAGGCCGAGGGAGCCGGCGTATAGCTTCCAGGTCATGTGGCCAGCATGACAAAGCCGCTTCTGGCAAACCAGAGCAGCACATGGAAACACCGTTTACCTGCCCGCTGTAGCGGTTCCTATTTATCTACTTGCATTTTGACATGCTTTCGAACTGCTAGGTTGGCAGGAGCTGGGACCAAGCAACGGGAGCTCACCCCGTCACAGGGATTCGAACCGCCGACCTTCTGATCAGCAAGTCCTAGGCTCAGTGGTTTAACCACAGCGCCACCTGGGTCCTTCAGTAATACACATCCAGACATTATTTTCAGTGTCAATTAAACAATTATATTTAAGAGGTTCTTGCTATTACTTCAGGACTCTCAAGCCAGCTACTACTGCTCTCAGCACGAGGGCAAAACAGCAGTTCACGTTCCACTGACATGGTCATTTGCTCTGCTGCTGAGTTTTGGTCCCCACATCTGTAGAGACTTCATGGGCTGAGCTGCACATGTATCCATTGAGCTTTGCATGTAAAAGTCTCCTCTGCCCCAGAGCCACTTTCTGAGGCTGTAGTTTGTTAAGGGTGCTGGGAATTGTAGCTCACTAAGGGTGAGTTGTGGGTGGCGCTGTGGTCTAAACCACTGAGCCTTGGGCTTGCTGATCGGAAGGTCAGCAGTTTGAATCCCTGCGACGGAGTGAGCTCCTGCTAACCTAACAGTTCAAAAGCACGAAGTGCAAGTAGATAAATAGGTACTGCTCTGGCGGGAAGGTAAACTGTGTTTCCGTGCGCTGCTCTGGTTTCACCAGAAGCGGCTTAGTCATGGTGGCCACATGACCCAGAAGCTATCTGTGGACAAACGCCGGCTCCCTCGGCCTATAGAGCGAGATGAGCACCACAACCCCAGAGTCGTTCGTGACTGGGGGTACCTTTACCTTTAAGGGCTAAACTACAGCTGCCAGGATTCTGGCGGGGTGGGGGGGGGACTCATGCACTTTAGATGTGCTTTAGATTTATGGTGTTTATGCAGCCTGAGATGTCTAAGGACTGGGAAGCAATAGGAAGCTCAGAGCCTGTACACTGTCAGTTCGTGTATGCATTATGCTCTGTTGCGTGCAAGGAGGGAAAGCTCCCAGCCGCCGCATGGTGGATAATAGCACACCCCCAGCTCCATAATGGTGTTTTCTGCCATGCCATAGATGCTCCAACAATGGCTGGCGAACAAAAAGCCACCTTGAATCAATGGTAGAAAACGTCTGCCTTGAAAACTGCAATTAAGCAGTAGACAGTCACTCTCAGGTTACCATCTGAGACTCAGAAGCATGACATTAGATTTCTAAATGTGTGACTCAATCTAAGAGGCACAAGGAAAATCAAGGAAAGGCCACAGAGGAGAGAGAATGCATCCTTCTCCCAGCAGGGCTCGACTCCAGCACTTGCAAAAGAACAATTTAAAAGTAACGTTGGGCTACAATTCTGTCGCCAAATTTCTCCCAAAGTGAGTATTGACACAAGCAGAGGCAGACCGTATAACGATGAACAAAGCCCTATGCATGTTTACTCAGAAGTAAGTCTTACTGTGTTTGTTTGGGATTACTCTCTTGTAAGTAAGTTTAGGTTTTGCAGATTAAATGTGTTTTATAATAAACGGGCAACACATCCCCCATTCATTGCACAGGAACAGGGGTTAGGCAGGAGGGTTGCAAAGGCATTTCATACAGTTTCGTTACACAGAAATGATAATAAGGGACCCTATTGCAAGGCGGTCAGAACCACAGAAGAAGCCAGGAGACAATGAGAAGCCAGGACTAAAGCATAGAACTGGAGAACAATGCTCAACTATAACAGGAAGCTGTCTTATATAGCTTCTGGTCCAGAAGGAGCCAATAGTGAGCCTGGGTGGTAGGAGTCAGTCTAGGAGTTTACTGCACCTGCAATTCACTAGTTTACCATATGGGGTAGCTGAACACAGATCCAGCAGCGCCTGATATGGAACCCTGTGCCCTCCATTTTTGGTGTCTGCACCCTGCTGGTTGGAGGAGGAACAACAGGAAGCTTAGATGGTATTGTTCTCTCACTAGTCTGTGTCACCACATCCTGAAACATTTTCTTTGGGGACTGAATTTGAAGTTGCTACTTTATTTACAGCCAAGAGTTTGCACTTCCTCAGAGGGATTCAGTTGCGAGGCTTGTTTTCCTTTCAAAATTGATCACCACCCCTGCCCCATGGGGAAACGCCAGTTCAAAAAAAGCCACTATTGTTCACAAAAAACTGTTTGCATGGTTCTTGGGGATGTGAACACACACACACACCAACAACAACCAGCAGTAATACTGCGTGCATTTCATTTTACAGATGTGACAGGTGGCGGTCAGTGGCTTTGCCCTGACCCCAGCCGGCAATCAATTGCTGCCTGCCATCAATCACACAGATGAGACAAGGGGATGAGCTGCAAATGGGATGCAGGCCAGAAGGACAGGATCCATTTAGACAATGGATCAAATCAAAGCGTTCTGTGGGGGGCCATTACCAGGCATCTCCCTCTCCCACCCCCCCACCCCATTAGCGAATGGGATGATTGGTAATGATGAGTTAATTCGTGTTAGCAATAATCAGCCATTTTGAAAGACAAGGACGGGACAAAGGGGGAGACATGGGGAGGACGCAGAGCATTAATGGAAGGTGTCTCACACCTGCGGGCGCTTACAGCTGAAGGTTAAATTGAATGGGCAAGGGGGGCAGCAGGTGCCTTTGGTAAGATGCCCTGCTCTGGGAACATCCCATGGTACCTGCTATGCAAACACCCTGTGACACCTACTCTGCAAACATCCTTTGGCACCTACTCTGCAAACATCCTGTGGCACCAAACTGACCAGATCCTGGGCTCAAGACAGATTAAGTTGGCATATTTGACTCGGCAGTGCCAAGAATCTGGGTCAATTGATTGAACTGATTCTTGACCTACAAGATCACCTTACCCCATATATGCCCACAACCACTTTGATCGATGGAAGTGCCACACAATTCCTGTTCCACATTTGTAAGAACTCAATCTTCTAGTGTGGCAGCACCTACACTTTTGAACTCCCTGCCTATTGACTCTTTTTGGTGCCTGCTTAAAACACTTTTGTATTATTATTATTATTATTATTATTATTATTATTATTATTATTATTATTTTATTTATTTATTTATTTATACCCCACCCATCTGGCTGGGTTTTCCCAGCCACTCTGGGCAGCTTCCAACAAAACATTAAAATACATTAAACATTAAAACCTTCCCTAAAGGCTTCAGATGTCTTCTAGAAGTCTGGTAGTTGTTTTTCTCTTTGACATCTGGTGAGAGGGTGTTCCACAGGGTGGGTGCCACTACCGAGAAGGCCCTCTGCCTGGTTCCCTGTAACTTGGCTTCTCGCAGTGAGGGAACCCTTCCTCCCTGTCTGATGCCCTGCCCTCTGACATCCCCAGATTTCTCTGGACCGTCCAACCTGACCCAGAGTCATGCACGGCCGTCTGAACCCAAGTCGGCTGATGCCCAGATCTCTCCAAATAGACCCAATTTTGCTCGGGGCCTGGCCAAATCTGCTGCCTAGCCATAGTAAAAATGAGTCCTGAGTCTGCTCTGTGTCCAGGCAGTGGGTGGACGTCGAAGCGACTGACCCCCATTGTCCCATCAGCCGCAATGGTGCCTCTCGATTCACATAGAAGATGGCGCTCTTCATTAAAACCCTTCCGTCTTGCAAAGGTAGAAGGAACATTCAATCACATGTGGTGGACTTGCCCATTAGTTAAGGATTTCTGGGAAAAGATTTATAATGAATTGAAAAAAGTGTTGAAAAACACTTTTATTAAGAAACCGGAATCCTTCCTATTGGGCATAGTAGGAAAAGAATTGCCTATGAAAGATGTAAATTTGTTCTTATATGCCACAACTGCAGCCAGAATATTATTAGCAAAGTATTGGAAGACACAGAAGATACCTACAGCGGAGGAATGGCAAAGAAAGATGTTGGACTATATGGAACTTGCTGACCTGACCGGAAGACTACGCGACCGGGGAGAGGAGAAGGTGGAAGAGGAATGGAAGAAATTTATAATTTATTATAAAAAAATATTGTAGAATTGATGTATGAGTAGAAATAGAAGCGATTGTGAAGTTGCAGGGTTTTTTTTTAAAAAAAGTGAGATATGACGGGGAAAAGGTTAGAATATTATAATGAGTTGTAAAATTGAGAAAATGATGTTGTATTGTAACTAGGTTTGGAAAATAAGATATAGAACTTGCCAAGAATGTTATGCAATGAACCACTAGAAGGGGGACTCAGGGAAGTCCCCTACTAAAATGGGGGTGTGTGTGGAATATATGTAGTTGTAGTTTTCTCTTTTTTTAAAAAAAAAAATTCTCTTTATTTTTTTTTTCAAGTATGGATGTTATTACAATGTATAATCATATGGATGTTATTCTTTTCTTTTTATAAAATTTAATAAAAATTGTTTTTTAAAAAACAACAAACCCTTCCGTCTTGCCCTCCTCGGAATGAAAAGAAGGTGGATTTAGTTCAAATAAAATATTAAGAAACGGCAGCATAAAGACACTGTGAGAACGGGGGGGGGGAATAATATTACAGCGGCATGATAAAATAATAATAAGGCAATCATAAGACAATAAAAAAGGAGATGGTGCCGTAATCTCTCAACTTCTCGCCTGTATCAGCTTTTCATTTGCTTGCAGGCAGGGGCGTAGCGAGGCGCCACGACACCCAGGGTGGCAAATTGCCATGCAACCGCGGGGGCGCAGCGTCCCTACGTAACGACGCATGCATCCCTATGTAACGACGCATGCGTGTTACATAGGGACGCATGCGCAGCACCGCAGAGCATGCTGGGGCCTGGGGGAGCGGCCGCCGTAAAAGGACATACAGCTTCCGCATTGCCTTTTAACCCAGGGGTGAGGCGAGGCTCCGTTGGCTGCTTCACATGCCACTCAACAGTGGCAAATGGCGGCGCCGGACGGCAACATTGGGAGCCCTCCCTCCCCCCCCCACCCACACTCAATCTCATTGCACTCTGTGTGCTTGTCCCACTGCTTACTTCCAGTAGTGGACAATATCTTGAAGCAGTTCCACTCCTCTGACCTCCCTTCAGCTGGATTGCTGAAGCATACCGAGATGGAGGGGGAGGCAGCAGCAAGGTTGGCCCAGTCCCCTCCACGTTAAATTTCTGTACCCCTGAGAAGCAGGCAGGTCCCTATAACATAACTTGATTATGCATGCTGCCTGCATGCTTTCTGGGGTCCGAGCTAGGAATGCACGGACCCAACCCTGCAACGTTTCATGAAAGCTCCTCTAAAATGTTTCGCACCATAATGCCATTTTTATTATGGCGAGCTCGCTTGAGCTCCCTTGGGAAAGGAAGGGGGAAGTTATAGATTTGAACCTGTAAATAGAATGATAAATAAACTCTAGAAACGCAGCTAAGCTGCACAGGAATCAGATCCCTGGTCCACCTAGTGTTCCAGGTGGAGGTCTTTCAAAGTCAGGGATTGAACCAAAGACTCTACACACACTCCAATGTCAGGGATTGAACCAAAGACTCTACACACTCCAATGTGTTGCCCAGATCAGCTCAGCAAACAGGGTTGTCTAGACTTACTGTGTATCGGTGTGTTGCCATCTTATTTTTTATGATTTATTGCTTGTTTTTTTGTATATAGTGTGATGTAATGCCCCGCTACTGCACTTCTGGGTTCTTAATAATGTCAAGATTTTTTTTTAAAATTTAAAAAAAAAACAGAAATGAGCTACAACTTTTCCAATTAAGAGCAGAGTAACAGAGCCGAAGAATTGATGCTTTTGAATTATGGTGCTGGAGGAGACTCTTGAGAGTCCCATGGACTGCAAGAAGATCAAACCTATCCATTCTTAAGGAAATCAGCCCTGAGTGCTCACTGGAAGGACAGATCGTGAAGCTGAGGCTCCAATACTTTGGCCACCTCATGAGAAGAGAAGACTCCCTGGGAAAGACCCTGATGTTGGGAAAGATGGAGGGCACAAGGAGAAGGGGACAACAGAGGATGAGATGGTTGGACAGTGTTCTCGAAGCTACGAACATGAGTTTGACCAAACTGCGGGAGGCAGTGGAGGACAGGAGTGCCTGGCGTGCTTTGGTCCATGGGGTCATGAAGAGTCGGACATGACTAAATGACTAAACAACAACAACAGAGCAGGATTTTGGGCAGCGCAACCGGTTCTGCCACATTGGGCACTGGCACTAGAGTGCGCTGCAGGGCTTCACAACTATAACAGTGAATTGAGCAGAATGGAAAGTGAGAAGTAGGGGTGCGCAATTCCTATTCCATAACAACAACAACAATTTTATTATTTGTACCCTGCCCATCTGGCTGGGTTTCCCCAGCCACTCTGGGCGGCTCCCAACAGAATATTAAAAACACGACAAAACATCAAACAATTAAAACTTCCCTAAACAGGGTTGCCTTCAGATGTCTTCTAAAAGTCAGATAGTTGTTTATTTCCTTGACATCTGATGGGAGGGCGTTCCACAGGGCGGGCAACACTACCGAGAAGGCCCTCTGCCTGGTTCCCTGTAACTTCACTTCTCACAGTGAGGGAGCCACCAGAAAGTCCAGGCTGAATGATGGGGGTGGACACGCTCCTTCAGTTATACAGAACCGAAGCCATTTAGGGCTTTAAAGGGGAGCACCAACACTGTGAATTGTGCTTGGAAATATACTGGGAGCCAATGTAGGTCTTTCAGGACTAGTGTTTATATGGTCTCAGCAGTCACTCCCAGCCACTAGACTAGCTGCTGCATTCTGGATTAGTTGTAGTTTCCGGGTCATCTTCAAAGGTAGCCCCACATAGAGGCAGTAGTCTATCCAGCTCATTATTGTCTACACCAGGCATAGGCAAACTTGGGGCCCTCCAGATGTTCTGGGCCTACAACTCCCATCATCCCTGACCACTGGTCCTTTTAGCTAGGGATGATGGGAGTTGTAGTCCCAAAACTTCTAGAGGGCCGAGTTTCCTATGCCTGGTTTACACCGACTGGCAGAAGCACTCCAGGGTTCCAGACAAGGTTTTGTCCCGGTCCTACATGGAGATGCCAGGGGTTAAACCTGAGGCCTGCTTGGGATACATGTTTCTCACCACAGGGGCGCAACTCTTTCCGTGTCACATCGAAACACCTAGATTTCTTCAAAGTGCCTCGTGTATTGTCCCCTCGGGCACGAACTTCCACTTTTGCCTCATTGCAGGTGAAACAGGCTAGCAATTCTAGAGACAGTTTGAGCACGGTCTGCTGCGGCAGATGGCCCGTGGCGTTCTGGTTGCCATCTGCGCCAGCCTACAGACCGTGATCTTTTAGCTCCGCTGACTGCCAGTCGCTGCTTCGATAGCAAGAAGTCCCGGGTTCGTGGCCTGCTGCTAACTTGCCCGAGGTGTCATGTAACATGATTGCTATTTTCTGCACCTCGATATCTATCTATATATCTATAAGAGAACGCACAAGCACACAAACACAAACACACACACACTAAATGACACGGCTGGCGTGCGTGGCTGCTGCCTTCTGCAGAGACCCTGGAACCTTAAGGGAATTGAGGTCGTTTTTCTGTTCTGTCACCATTTCCGAAGATGTCTCTGTCAAGGAGACGAGATGCTGGAGAAAGCAGCAGCGGCCCAGCTCTGTGACCTGGATAATCGGAATCATCACACACGTTAGTGCTGGTGAAAAAATGTCAGATTGACAGTCGGCAACTGTCTGTCTCTCTCTCTCTCTTTCTCTCTCCCCCTCTCCAGCGGCTACTTGCAATATTCCCATTGGCAGTGTCTGTTTCCCCCATTCAGTTTCAACAGCCTATGTACATTAGGAAAAAGACTAAAGATGAGGTACATGAGCCAATTTTCTTTATTATTCTGCCCCCCTCTCTGTCTTAAGGGTTTTATTGTGTTATGGTATCAATATTTCAGTTTTATTCATTGTCACCCCAAGTTGTGTTGAAGAAAGGCCAGGTATAAATGCCGTAAAAAATAATGAACCAGAATGACATCGTTTCCCCCCTCCCCCGAACAATTCACCAGTTAAAGTATATTCCTGGACAGTGCCCAGGGATTTTTCAGGAACCCCCGAATACTGTGGGGTTGTTGTTTTTATATAGATGGAGCTGTTTGTGAGTTTGGACTCATCATGTCAGAAATCGGGTCACACCAAAGTCATGTTTCGGTCAGCCATCTTGATCCAAAATGGCACCTGGTGGTCAAATGTCAACGGAGACCACCTGGGAACACTCGGGCTGAGTTTGGCAACGATATCTCGAGTGGCGGTGGAACCTATGCTGAAAAAAGGGGTGAAGTCATACTGTAAGGGGGAGAGATTACAGAGAACCTCCCCCTCTCATCAGGAGCAGTTCGTCCCCTAGCAGCCATGAAAGCACGGGGTCTGAAGGGACTAGTCAGGAGGCGGAGAGAGAGAGACAGAAAGGGGGGAGAGGGAAAAGACGGAGTGCAGACCCTTTCCCCCGGCAGCGGAATTAAGGAGGAGGAGAAAGGGGAGGAGATTCGCTATCCCGCGACTCTTATGTTGGTCCAGGTCCTGAAAGGGGGCAGTGCCAGATTCTGACACGGAATGAGCGGACACGAAACCGACAGCTCACTACACTGTAAATAACGTGCACCAATAAAGACTCTTTTAAAGACAAGTATGTGGAAAGTCGTTACTCAAGAGTAGCCGTAACAACCTCTGACACATACCAAAGTCACCCTTCAGTCTGCCACCTTCATCATCAGTGCTGACGAAGTCCGCTGCTTCCATCTTGGGAACTCTCATGCCGAGTTCGGCAATGATATCTCGAGAGGCAGGCAAACCTATGCCAAAAAATGGGGCGCAGCCATGCCAAAGTCACACATTGGTCCACCAGCTTGATTCAAAATGGAGCCTGGTACCCAAAACATCAACATAGACCACCCACCTCCACCTCAGGAGCCCTGGTGCCAAGATTAGGTCACTATCTCGAGAGGTAGCTGATCTATGCCACACACAAAAATGGGCATAGTCAGCTTTGGCTCTGCCATCTTGATTGAAAATGGAGGCCAGGAGCCAAACATTGACAAAGACATACCCTCCCAACATTTCTCCGATGAAAATAGGGATGTCCTATTCTTCAATAATAATAATAATAATAATAATAATAATAATAATAATAATAATAATAATAATGGGACCCAGGTGGCGCTGTGGGTTAAACCACAGAGTCTAGGGCTTGCTGATCAGAAGGTCGGCGGTTCGAATCCCTGCAACGGGGTGAGCTCCCGTTGCTCGGTCCCAGCTCCTGCCCACCTAGCAGTTCGAAAGCACATCAAAGTGCAAGTAGATAAATAGGGACCGCTCCAGCGGGAAGGTAAACGGCGTTTCCGTGCGCTGCTCTGGTTCGCCAGAAGCAGCTTTGTCCTGCTGGCCACATGACCCAGAAGCTGTCTGCAGACAAACGCCGGCTCCCTCGGCCTATAGAGCGAGATGAGCGCCGCAACCCCAGAGTCGGACACAACTGGACCTGATGGTCAGGGGCCTCTTTACCTTTACCTTTTTAATAATAATAATATACTCTGCCCACCGACTGTGTTGCCCCAGTCACTAAAGGGATCTTCCAGCATACAGTGGTACCTCGGTTTACAAACACAATTGGTTCCAGAAGTCTGTACTTAACCTGAAGCGTACTTAACCTGAAGCGAACTTTACCATTGAAAGTAATGGAAAGTGGATTAATCCGTTCCAGACGGGTCCGCGGAGTACTTAAACTGAAAATACTCAAACCGAGGCGTACGTAAACCAATGTATGACTGTATATGAAAACATAACGAAACACTAAAATAACTTCCCCAGTCAGGGCTGCCTTCAGATGTCTTCTTAAGATTGTATAGTTACTTATCTCCCTGGCTCAGGGGTCACATAACTCCATATCCTCCAATTTCTCCGATATAAATAGAGACATCCATACTGCCCCGACATGAGGAACCCTTGTACCAAGTTTGGCAATGATACATTGAGAGGTGTCCGAACACTTTAAAGGACAGACAGACAAACCACTTTCCAGAATATTGTTATAGATTTAGGGGGGATCCCCCTAAACTCTGGGGTACATAAATGCTAGAATTCTGATTAATTGGTGAAATATCTGCTGCGTTCTGGATCCTATTGTTCTGGGATTCAGCTCAGTACATAACAATTGGGATATGGGTTAAAGCAGTGGTCCTCAACCATGGGCCTCCAGATGTTTTGAGACTACAATTCCCATAATTCCTGACCACTGGTCCTGCTAGCTAGGGATCATGGGAGTTGTAGGCCAAAAACGTCTGGAGGCCCAAGGTTGAGCACCACTGGGTTAAAGTACAGGCTGCAGAGCTGTGCCAGACAGAGGAATTTCTCGGCTAGCTCATGGAAAACCAGCCTGGCTGGCTTCAGGAAGAGAAAACCTGTTTTCATGACAAAAGGTATTGATGGGCCAGTTGAGGAGAGGAATCCTTTAGCCTGGGGAGTAAGATGTTACCAAGGTGGTGGGGTGGGTGTTTGAAGGAACAGGTAAATGGAGTTTTCAAGCAAGGGTTTATGGGAAGGAGAATCAGGGAGAAGAGCCAAGATCCATCTTGGGCAGGCAGGCTGAAGGCTGCCTGAGCTGCCGCCTCTTGAAATGACCATGCCTTAAGATCTGGACTCCCTCCATGCACACTGAAGATGTAAATAGGTGAACAGCCCATATTTATTTAAGCCACGGCAGTCTCCACTGTGCCTTCCATTCTCCAAAGGGACATAGAGCCTGTGTGGGTGCCTGGGACCCCATGGCTCTTGCCGCTGCTCGGCTGAAAGAGGGGCAGGCACTCGACCTTTGTAACAATACATAGTAGATGAATTACCAACTGTGGATGAATGGCAGAAGAAGTTGATAGAATATATGGAACTGTCTGAGTTGACGGGGAGACTCCGGGACCGGAGTGAAGAAGCAGCGGAAGAAGATTGGAAGAAATTTAAAATTTATTTGAAAAACAAGCATGTAATAGATTGATTTAATGGTAGTGAGGGAGATACAAGGAGGTTGTAGACAATATAAGGGTTTGAAAATAAGCATTGTTAGAAGATAAGGATATTTTAACTAAGATGTAAGATATAGATTGAGTGTTTAAAGGATAAGATACAGTAGATATAGTAAAGTGGTAATATTGAAGTAAATTTAGAGTTTATATAAGATTTAGAATTTACTAAATATGAAATGTAAAGAAGCGCAGCAGGAGGAGGAAGAGGAAGTCAATAGATTAGAAATAAGGGTTATAAGTAAGAATTTTTTTGTTTTGTTTGTTTTTGTATTTTTGTGTTTTTTGTATCTTTTGTATTTTTTGTGTTTTGCATTTTTGCATGTTTGAAAATCTTTAATAAATATATATATTTTTTAAAAAACAATACATAGTAGATGGAGGGAGTCCCCAAATGCTTTGCACTCAGGGGCACGTTTGGAAATCTAAGATATTGACATGTGGGCTACAATATACCCATTTCACAGGAGGGAAAATGTGAGCTGCTCAGAAACCACAAATCATATTACCCCCAACCCCAAGCTGGGGAAAAAACAACAGACACAGCCCTACACAGCTTATTCCCCTCCCCATGACAAGCTGAAATAAGATAATTTACGGAAAACAAAAAAAAAACAATTGCAGAATAAAGTATACATACACACAAACAATGCAAATGGCTTTAATTTACATAAATGATGCAGGCTGGAGAAATCAGGTTCTTTTTCCTCAGTACAAAAATCTGAGCAATATTTGCTGCAGAGTTTAGCATTCCAACAAGTTTACTTTTTGCTGCAAATTTTCTACAGGTTTTTTTTCCAGCTCCCACGGAAGCCTCTCGGAGGCTTTTAAATGGGCTCAGCAAGGCGTTTGGATCAGGCCCGCTATCAATCTGGTAAGGCAAGGGAATAAAATACCCTTACAAAATGAAATCTGCATGCTTAGAGTATAATTTTCAAGAGCTCCTGGCTTGGGCCTCCATCTCTAACCAGCTCCCTCTGGACCCATGAAAGGCACTTGTATTTTAATGAGGATTATTTCCCTACCAAATTTTTCAACATCGTTTTCCAGCTGTTTCTGTTCCAGAGTTGCTCATAAAATCTTTCCTCCCCACCCCGCCTGCTTGAATAATGAAGAGAGTGTATATTTTCCCTTAATAGTCCCTCTTCATTTCAGAAAATGGCTGTGCCTAGATTTTTGAACAAATATCCCTCTAGTAAAATGAATACACATAGAATACCAGAACAGTAGCACCGCAAGGGACTTTGCATCACTCTGCCCAATGATTCTTGGATGGCGTGTCAGCCCAAGAACGGGGACCATAGTAGGGCAGGTTATTAATCAACAGGGAAGTAACGGAACGATTCTCTCTCAGAATAGTATGCAGGATGTTTTGGAGGTTCAGCTTGCAGAAAGGGGTTTGCATGAGGTTAAAACAGAGCAAGGGACCTTCGGATTTCCAGGCTATCCCTTAAAGTTTAGACTGATACATCTTAGGTTGCTTCTTCTTTACATCTTCCACCTCACACTCCTCTCTCGAACCTCAAGATCATCTTTGAACCATCCTCTGAGAAGCTGTTTTCGTTCCCACAAGGTATCTTAGAAACAGAGCCATCCCAAGGTGCTTGATCCTGTTGTCAAATTCATTCCCCGTGAAAAATCCTGGCCGTGGAGTTGGTTTTGTTTTGCTTTGGGTTTTTTAAATTATACTTCAACAGTGAACAACTGGCCAAAATAGAGGCCAGTATTGTAAATAAGTTTGCAGTGGTGGGGCTGACTGAGGTAACCCTGAAAAGTAGCCTTGGGACACTTCTTCTTCTCCTCTTCTCTTCTATTTACAGGTTCAAATCTATAACTTCCCCCATCCTTTCCCAAGGGAGCTTAAGCCAGCTCACCATAATAAAAATGGCATTATGGTGCTAAACATTTTAGGGGAGCTTTATGGAACATTGCAGGGTTGGGTCCATGCATTCCTAGCTCGGACCCCAGAAAGCATGCAGGCAGGGCATTAATTAAGTTATGTTGTAGGGACCTGCCTGCTTCTCAGGGGTACAGGAATATCTTCTTCTTTTTCTTCTTCTTCTTTTTCTTCTTCTTCTTCTTCTTCTTCTTCTTCTTCTTCTTCTTCTTCTTCTTCTTCTTCTTCTTCTTCTTCTTCGATCACTCATATCCGAGTAAGACTGTCTTCCATAAACACGGTTTTAACAATGAGTCCACAATGAGTCCCTCCACAGTGGGGACATTGGTTTCCGGGTGGGAGTTGATCACGGTGTGGATTTGCCAAGCGTGCCTTCCTCTTAGCATGTTGCGTCCTGAGTTCAAGTGTCTTCATAGTCCATGACACGTTTGGTAAAGGCTGTTCTCCAATTGGAGCGCTCGCAGGCCAGTGTTTCCAGGTTTTTGGTGTTTATACTACATTTTTAAAAATTTGCCTTGAGACAGTCTTTAAACCTCTTTTGTTGACCACCAGCATTACACTTTCCATTCTTAAGTTCAGAATAGTGTAGTTGTTTGGAAGATCTTCACATGACCGGTCCAATGAAGTTGATGTTGAAGAATCATTGCTTCAACACTGGTGATCTTTGCTTCTTCCAGTACAGTACACTGTTATTAGTTCGCCTGCCTTCCCAAGTGATGTGTAAATCACTTGGGACAATAATGGCCACCAAGTCACCAGAGGCCCCTTGCAAGGCCATCTTGCCCTATGAGCCACTGCTAACTGGTGGCTATGAGCTAGACAGGATTATGACTGGAGCTGAAAGTCAATTAATGGCCCCTAAAGTGTTGTTTGCATCCGGTCTTAATAGGTGGGAACCTGCAAGGCCTCTAACAATGGCTGATTTATTTGTCTTCTCAAACCCATTACTGGCTGATAAATCTTCCAGGAAACATGCTTCTGACACCAACTGGGTCATGTGGTCGTCCTCCTCCTGGAGTGCTTTCTTTTTGAGAAACATTTGAGGGACGTTACATCATGGTGATACTGCAGGAACACATGCCTGTCCTTGAGAAATTTCGCTCCTTACAGAATCCCTTCAAACCTCTTGGGCTATTCCATGGTTGGGAGTAACCTTCAAGTTCACTCCAAATTTTGCTTTAGGCTGCATACGCACCATACATTTAAAACACATGACTCCTCCATTCAAAAGAATCATGGGAATTGTAGTTTAGGAATTGTAGCTACCTGAGGGTTCTTGGGGGCTGGGGCTAATGAATTTCCAAAATAAAGTTATACAAAATTCTACAAAATACAGTGTTATCCAATGGGATGGGATGACATTATGCATAACCCAGTTAAAGATCACTGTTGAACGAAGCAGACATAAAATGAATCCAAAACAAATAAGCCACAAGTATGTGAATGTGTGGGAGATACTGCATGGAACTAATTATAGTACAGTGGTACCTTGGTTCTCAAACTTAATCTGTTCCGGAAGTCCATTCCAAAACCAAAGCGTTCCAAAACCAAGGAGCGCTTTCCCATAGAAAGTAATGTAAAATGGATTAATCCGTTCCAGACAATTAAAAACAACCCCTAAAACAGCAATTTAACTTGAATTTTACTCTCTAATGAGACCACTGATCCATAAAATGAAAGCAATAAACAATGCACTGCAGTCACACAATCAATCAATCAATCAATCAGTAGCTGAACTGGGTTCCACACAAGTCACAAAAACAAAAGAGCTGAAAAAACAAAAATGCAAAATAAATAGCAAAAACAGACAGACCTCAGTGTAACACTCATAACAGAAGTTTAACTCTCAAAACGGAGCATGTTTGTCTTCCAAAGAAAGTTCGCAAACCGGAACACTTACTTGCCGATTTGCAGTGTTTGGGTTCCAAGTTGCTGGAGTACCAAGGCGTTTGAGAACCAAAGTACCACTGTATAAGCATAATGGTTAAACAAGACAGGGTTACAAAACATGGACCCTGTTATACCTGAGGCAGGCAGGCCGCCTTAGCATCTCGCTGCCTCGGTCACCCCCAAACTCACAGTGCAGAGCCTCCCGCAACAGAAGAGCCCATTGCGACGCTCCGGCCGACGGGCGGGCTCTTCCCCCGACTCAACTCTTGGGCCCCGGACTCTCAGCCTGGTGGCCCTGAGAGCCCGGCACCCGGGTTCCCCACACCCCTAGTGCCTATGGGAAAGACGGCCCTGCCTGCAAGATAGCTTCTGCGGAGAAGTTGCACTTGGCTCAAGGTGGCTGATATCAATGGGCATATGATACTTATGTATGCTGTGAGATCAAACACAGGAGAAGCTTCCTGATGGAGAATAGGATGTCCCTGCTTATTTAACTTACATGCAGAATTCATCATGTGAAAGGCTGGACTAGATGAATCCCAAGCCGGAATTAAGATTGCCGGAAGAAATATCAACAACCTCAGATATGCAGATGACACAACCTTGATGGCAGAAAGTGAGGAGGAATTAAAGAACCTCTTAATGAGGGTGAAAGAGGAGAGGGCAAAATATGGTCTGAAGCTCAACATCAAAAAAACCCAAGATCATGGCCACTGGTCCCATCACCTCCTGGCAAATAGAAGGGGAAGAAATGGAGGCAGTGAGAGATTTTACTTTCTTGGGCTCCTTGATCACTGCAGATGGTGACAGCAGTCACGAAGTTAAAAGACGCCTGCTTCTTGGGAGAAAAGCAATGACAAACCTAGACAGCATCTTAAAAAGTAGAGACATCACCTTGCCGACAAAGGTCCATATAGTTAAAGCTATGGTTTTCCCAGTAGTGATGTATGGAAGTGAGAGCTGGACCATAAAGAAGGCTGATCGCCGAAGAATTGATGCTTTTGAATTACGGTGCTGGAGGAGACTCCTGAGAGTCCCATGGACTGCAAGAAGATCAAACCTATCCATTCTGAAGGAAATCAGCTCTGAGCGCTCACTGGAAGGACAGATCCTGAAGCTGAGGCTCCAATACTTTGGCTACCTCATGAGAAGAGAAGACTCCCTGGAAAAGACCCTGATGTTGGGAAAGATTGAGGGCACTAGGAGAAGGGGACGACAGAGGACGAGATGGTTGGACAGTGTTCTCGAAGCCACCAACATGAATTTGACCAAACTGCGGGAGGCAGTGCAAGACAGGAGTGCCTGGCGTGCTCTAGTCCATGGGGTCACGAAGAGTCGGACACGACTAAACGACTAAACAGCAACAACATTTTCATTGGAGAAATGTTGGAAGGTATGATATCCCAGGATGAGGAAATAACAGGCTGTGTCCTGCTTCTGACTTAGAATCACAGAATCGTAGAGCTGAAATGCACCCAGGGGTCATCTAGTCCAACCCCCTGCAATGCAGGAATCTCAGCTAAAGCATCCAGGACAGATGGCTACCTAGCCTCTGCTTAAAAACCTCCAGTGAAGGAGTGTCCACAACCACCAGAGGGAGACAGGGAAGGAGATTTATGATAGGTGACATCTGATTTTGTCTGCAGGTAACAATTACATAGGCCCACGCCATCCTGCAGTTTCTGCTCCAGTGGCTTTTTTATGCGTTGATTGCAGGCTGAGAGATGGGAGTTTTAAAAAAGGGGGGGGAGAAAACCAGAACAAGTAGGACGTGTGTGTGTCAGATGGCGTGAAGAGAAGGGGTGATAAGTAAATCTCACTTCAAATACCTTTGACGAGAACAGCCTGTGTATCAGGGCTGAGCTGCTGGTTCCTCCTGCGCTCGAGGCCGGCGGGGAGGGAGGAGCAGAAGGGATTCGTTTTGGTTTAAATTGGGAGATTGTCAGCGTTTGCTGAAACCAACACTTCGCCTGTATGAAGCCTTCATGCTCAGCTGCTTCTGTTGACGGGGAGCTTCTGGACGGAATTGGATAAGGCTTCTCGGTGGCCTCGAATGACGGCAGCGACTGTTTAATAATGCCCTTTACTGGGAAGCCTAAACCAGGGGTAGGCAACCTAAGGCCCATGGGCCGGATGAAGCCCAATCGCCTTCTCAATCTGGCCCACAGATGGTCTGGTAATCAGCTTGTTTTTACATGAGCAGAATGTGCCCCAGACATATGATTAATCTGGGGACATTACATTAAATCCGGGGACATTCCGGGGATGGATTTTTTTCTGGGGACAGACTGGTAAATCCGGTGGCTGTCCCCGGGAACCGGGGACGTCTGGTAACCATACTGTAGGAAGCAGTGTTGATTGCAGCAGCACCTGTGGGCAAGGCTGGCTCTGCCATGTGACAGAGAGAGGCAGCTGCCTCGGGCAGCTAGTACTGGGGACAGGGGGGAGTGGAGGGGGCGACTTGTGCCACATGGCCTGCCTTGTGCCCACCAAGCTAGCCTGTTGCGCAGTGGAAGACACTGTTCTGTTGCCAGGGGGGGAGCTTCCACTGCCAATCTGGTAATTTTCCCACACGGAATGAGGGCCCCTGCGTCATGGGTGACATGTTGGCAACCCAACTCCTGCCTCAACAGTTTAGGCCAGGGGTCAGCAACCTTCTTCAGCAGTGGATCCCCAAACTAAGGCCCGGGAGCCAGATGCGGCCCAATCACCTTCTAAATCCGGCCCGCGGACGGTCCGGGAATCAGCATGTTTTTACATGAGTAAAATGTGTCCTTTTATTTAAAATGCACCTCTGGGTTATTTGTGGGGCATAGGAATTTGTTCATTCCCCCCCCCAAAAAAATAGTCCCCCCCCCACAATGTCTGAGGGACAGTGGACCGACCCCCTGCTGAAAAATTTTGCTGACCCCTGGTCTGGGGAATTCCAGACCCTCCCCAGAGCCCAAAGCAATCATCCACTACAGCCCCAGAGAGGGTCTCCTCGGAAGCCAGAGGTGCAGCTGCGCTTTGCTGCAACGAGAAAAGAAACCTCGCTCTGCAAACAGTCCTGCTCCACCTTGCTTGCTTGGGCCAGATACATAGCTGTCAAGTTCTCCCTTTTTTAAGGGAAATTCCCTTATGTTGAATAGGCTTCCTTGCGAGAAAAGGGGAAACTTGACAGCTATGGCCAGAGAGGCAAGGCCGGCAGAGCTGAGGTTCAGCCTACCTGCACGACATCTCTCTGCAAGCTACCCTGTCTCTCCTGCTTGCTCATGAGGAAGACGGAGCACCTTTTCATGCCTTTAAAGCCCTCTTTGCTGCATTCTGCCGGCTTGCAGAAAGCAGGGTGCTGCCTTGAGCCTTTGCTCTCCCAGAGGCTGTTCTTACAACAGCGTCAAAGTTGGGGGGAGGATTGTCTTGCCTCTTTTGCTCTTCTGCATGTTTGTGAGCTACATTGGACTGCCTTCCCTCCCACCCTCCTCTCTGTGTTACTGCCCGTCTCTCCATTTTTTCCTCCTTACCTTACCCATAAACTCTTCCCAATTCTCCCTTTGTCTTTTCACACATTTGGTTCCCCAACCCTATACATCATTATGTGCTACTGCTTCATTTGCCTTCATTTGCCTTCCCCATAGCAAAAAATAAAAGGGGGGAATGTTTTATGTTTATTTGGGGGGTGTTTATGTTGGTTCCCCCTAAACAGCTTTCCTGTTCCCTTCTTATTAAAAAATAATGAATCTTAAAAAAATTAAAATGAACCTTTAAAAAAATTAAAAGAGGCTACCTCTGCTTGCTTGCTTGCCTCCCTCTCTCCCCTTCCCTTTGATAAAAAGGGAGAGATTGGTGGGATGGGGCTTGGGGGGGGGGGGTACCTTCTGTGTCACAATAGGTGTAAATGGAGCAGGGAAGCCTTATGTTCTTTGTAAGTTGTGGCTGCTCTTGTTGAAGTACCTCCATTGCAGGGGGTTGGCCTACATGTCCCTCAGAGGTCCTTTACAAATCTGTGATTCTGTGATCATCCCACAGTCTCAAACTCAGCTGGTGCCTGTGCAAGAGAGGCGGGCAGGGCAGCAGCAGGAGGAAGGGGTTTCTGCTAACGCTTACTCCTGAGTAAGCCTGTAGGGGATTGCAGTGGAAGGAGGGAGAGAGAGGGAGGGAGTGGAAGCAGGGCTAGCAGTCCAAGAAAGCAAGCTGACCCAGAGGAAGGCCGCGCAACAGAGGAGACCACAGAAGATAAGATATTACTTCTTAATTTTTAAAAATAACTTTATAATAATTTTTAAAAATAACTTTACACACACACACACACTATCTATCTATCTATCTATCTATCTATCTATCTATCTATTTAAAGTGTCCCTGGATTGAATCTGGTAACCTTATCCTACAGCACCCACAATAGGTAAGGTAAAGGTAAAGGGACCCCTGACCATTAAGTCCAGTCGTGACTGACTCTGGGGTTGCGCGCTCATCTCGCATTATTGGCCGAGGGAGCCGGCGTATAGCTTCCAGGTCATGTGGCCAGCATGACAAAGCCGCTTCTGGCAACCAGAGCAGCACATGGAAACGCCGTTTACCTTCCCTCTGTAGCGGTTCCTATTTATCTACTTGCACCCACAATAGGTCTCAGTAAATAATATCCCCTCAAAAATCAACAGAAGTCTAGTACCCAGATGATAGGAAGTAATAATACCACTCTCTTCTGCCTTGGTCAAACCACACTTTGGAATATTGTGTCCAGTTCCGGGGCACCACAATTTAGGAAGGATGTTGACAAGCTGGAATGTGTGCAGAGGAGGGAGGCCAAGTTGATCAAAGGCTTGGAAAGCAAGCCTTATGAGGAACGGTTGAAGGAGCTGGGCATGTTTAGCCTGGGAAAGAGGAGACTGAGAGGAGATATGAGAGCCGTCTTCAGAGATCTCCAGTACAGCTCCACAAGCTGCAGTACAGTCTATCCCTTGACACAAGGATAAGGTAATATACAAGAGGTCACCATTGCATGAATCCTTGGGTTGCGTTATGTAGTGAGTCTGCCCGTTTAATCGACCTCCTTTGAAAGTCTGGTGCAGAATTTCTCTTTGCTGTGTTACATCCTCCACTAGTAATATACAGGAAAAGCCTCTGCTGGATCAGGTCAAATGGCCATCTAGTCTAGGATCCTGCTCTCCTAGTGCTCAGCCAGATGCCTATGGAAAGTCTGTAAGGAGGATTTGAGTGCGGCTGTACTCTCCCCACTAGTGGTTTCCCAAATATGATACACGGATGCAAACTGCTTTCAACATTGGATGTAGATAATAGCCATCCTAGCTACTAGCCATCTAAAGCTTTATTCTTCATGGAGATTAGATAGATAGATGATAGATAGATAGATAGATAGATATAGATAGATAGATAGATAGATACTGTACATACATACATCTGTACATACATACATACATACATACATACATACATACATACATACATACATACAGGAAAAGCCTCTGCTGGATCAGGTCAAATGGCCATTTAGTCTAGGATCCTGTTCTTGTAGTGCTCAGCCACAGGTCCGTCTTAAGGGTATCCAGCGCCGTGGTGCAAAAATCCATCCGGCATGCCCCCCCCCCAATGTTTCCCTTCCGGTGGGCAGGCTGGAGGGCAGCTCCTCTGATATATATATATATATATATATATATATATATATATATATATAGGCAAGAAGATCAAACCTATCCACCTATCCATTCTGAAGGAAATCAGCCCTGAGTGCTCACTAGAAGGACAGATCGTGAAGCTGAGGCTCCAATACTTTGGCCACCTCATGAGAAGAGAAGACTCCTTGGAAAAGACCCTGATGTTGGGAAAGATGGAGGGCACTAGGAGAAGGGGACGACAGAGGATGAGAAGGTTGGACAGTGTTCTCAAAGCTACGAACATGAGTTTGACCAAACTGCGGGAGGCAGTGCAAGACAGGAGTGCCTGGCGTGCTCTGGTCCATGGGGTCACGAAGAGTCGGACACGACTAAACGACTAAACAACAACATATGGCTGTCATATGGAGGTTGGATCAAGATTGCTTTCTCCTGCTCTGGGACAGGATTTGAACCAATGACTTCAAGTTACAAGAAAGGAGATTCTGACTAGCATCAGGAAGAACTTTCTGATGGTAAGAGCAACTTGACAGTAGAACAACCCCCCCCCCCCCCCTGGAAAATGGTGGGCTCTCCTTCATTGAAAGTTTTAAAGCAAAAGTTGGGTGGCTATCTGTCGTGGATGCTTTAGCTGTGATTCGTGCATTGGACAAGAGGACTCTTAGAATCCCTTCCCACTCCACGGTTCTAGGATTCTACCGTAATAGCTGCCGGGAAGGGGGGGGAGGTTACTCACCCTAGGTTAGGAGATACCTGGCAAGCATATGATCTGGTGCAAATGACTAGCTACATTTTAAAAAGCCAATTACAGTAAATAGTTCCTCTGGCCGAGTCATCCTAAATGCCTATCTGCTGCTTTTGTTGTTGCTGTTCTGAACTCTTCTGCTGCCTGCAGAATACTGTACAGTGGAACCTCGGTTTATGAACACCTCGGTTTATGAATTTTCGGTTTATGAACACCGCGGACCCATCTGGAACAGATTAATTCACTTTCCATTACTTTTAATGGGAAAGTTCGCTTCAGTTTATGAACGGTTACTCCGCGGACCGTCTGGAACGGATTAATCCACCTTCCATTACTTTCAATGGGAAAGTTCGCTTCAGTTTATGAACGCTTCAGTTTATGAACAGACTTCCGGAACCAATTGTGTTCATAAACCGAGGTACCACTGTACAGTACAAGAGTCTCCGGCTGCTACCTCTGCGCCCTGAGGTTGAAAGTCTGAGAGATAGAAGCTTCACCGGCTGGATTCGCATGCTGATGTCTCCCTCTTGAGGCTAGCAGACCCTACGACGACTTGTTTTGGCCTGGCGCTGGAAAAACTGCTTTAAACCCAAAGGCAGCGTCTCCCCCCGTGGGCGATAAAGTCTGCAAGTTCAAACCCCTTGGGGCCAGACGGGACACATGTATTTAACTTTTGCCAGCGCTCCCTCGCGAGACCCTCACGCCTCGCTGCTAACCGTTCATAAACTCTGCAGCCTCTCTCCCTTCCAGCTCCGGCGTTTTCCAAAACGGCACACAGCGTCTGAATAAATAGCATCTGAGCGGCAGCTGGCGGGCACAAGACTCCCGACAATTGGGAACATATGCTGGTAATTGCAGTTCAGACAGAGGATCGCTCTCTCGTGTCAGCGATGGTGGAATTTCTCATAAAACCCATTGACAGGTTTTATAACCTTAGGAGGAACAGAAATAACAAAGGCAGCGCATTCTTCATAATGAATGTTCCTGGCACGGCGGAGATGGACTCCCAGGGGACGCTCTCCTTCCTTCAGAGACGCACTGGCATGAGAGAGAAAAGGCGAAGAGTGGATTCTTCCTGGTTTTTTTTTTTTTTTGCAAAACTGTGTTTTTAATCACAGGGTGGGGGGGTGGGAAGCGGCAGACAACGTGGTGCACTCCAAGGTGGGACACCGGTGGCACCGTGGTCGAAAACACTCAGCCTCTTGGGCTTGCCGATCAGAAGGTCGGTGGTTCGAATCTGCTCCACGGTGGTGAGCTCCCACTGCTCTGTCCCAGCTCCTGCCAACCTAGCAGTTTGAAAGCACGCCAGTGCAAGTAGATAAATGGGTACCGCTGTGGTGGGAGGGTAAATGGCATTTCTGTGCACTCTGGTTTCCGTCACGGTGGTTCTGTTGTGCCAGAAGTGGTTTAGTCCTGCTGGCCACATGACCCCGAAAGCTGTCTGTGGACAAACACCGGCTCCCTTGGCCTGAAAAGTGAAATGAGTGCCGTGCCCCATAGTTGCCTTTGACTGGACTTAACCACCCAGGGGTCATTTACCTTTTACCCTCTCTGAGATGCTACTGGGCAATGGATTAAGACCTGGGAGGCCAGGGTTCAAATCCACCCCTCAGCCATGATGCTCATTGGGTGTGACCTAGGGCCAGTCATTCCTCGCAGCCTAAAGTACATTTCAAGGTGGTTGTGGGGACAAAATGAGGAGGGGGGGAACTACATACACCACCGTGAACTCCTTGGAGGAAAGGGGGGATATAAATCAAAGAGTAGGGGAGATTGTGATGCTAATGTCTGGTACCATTCATTCATTCGCTTAGCCTTTATTGGCATAATTTAGACAATAAAATCATAAAAGAGAGAGAGAGAAAACATTGGTAATCCAGACATATTAAACACATAAAATGTATAAAAGACTCAGTAACCAGCATTAAGTAAAATTAAGTAGTTTTAAATTTGACTTTGAAAATCTCAGCTAAATATCCTGAAACCAAGATATATCCAGTACCTAGATGAAGGTCTACCAGGCTTGTGTGTTGAGCTCACTGCTTTATGTTAGTGAGACACAGGCAACTTGCACCCACCAGGAATGATGCCTCAACACCTTCCATGCGCCCTGTGTCAGCAAGATTTTGGGCCACACATGGCAGGACAGTGTCATACTCCCAAGCCCAAGTTCCCAGCATGTTCTCACTTCTGTCTCAGCGACGTCTAAACTGGCTTGGCCATGGCCACAGAATAGAAGATGGCAGGATCCCCAAGGATGTGCTCTACAGGCTTCAGGTACAGTGGTACCTCGGTTCTCAGACGTCTCGATTGACAAACGTTTCAGAACCCAAATGTCGAAAACCCAGAAGCAAATGCTTCCGTTTTTGAACGCGCCTCAGAAGTTGAAAGGCTTCTGCTGCGTGTTTTTCCGTTTTCTCAATGGAATTTGCAGCCAGCCCTTTGCTCCTTGGTTTTTGAATGTTTCGGAACTCGAACGGTCTTCCGGAATGGATTATGTTCAAGAACCAAGGTACCACTGTACGAGACCCGTTGGCAGGCCAGCTCTGCCTTACAAAGATGTCTGCAAATGTGAGATGGAGGCTGGCAGCAACAATCCCACTGTGCAGATAACCGCAGTGCTTGGAGACGGACAGTTAAGTCATCTATCCATAGCTGTGGCCAGAGGAGAAATGACCACTGGGAGAAGCTCAGAGAGGAGAAACAGCATCTGCAGAAGCAATCATGGACGGGGCGAACAAAGGCTAACCAACACCCGGGGCGGGGCAAACCTCCAGCTGCGCACGCGTTGCGCCACTACATAGACACATGTGTGGTGTAACTACGTAGGGCGCATGTGCAGCGTCGCTAGGTACAGTGCATGTGTGTGACACCGCGCATACGTTGTACATAGCGGTTTGCTGCCAGCGCCGCCCGAGCGCCAGACAGACAGAGGCGGGATCCTCCGCTCACAGCTGTAGCGGCAGCGGAGGGCTCCCACCGCTGTCCGTACGGCGCTCGGGCAGTGCTGGCTGCAAACTGCTATGTACAGCGCATGCATGCGACACCGTGCACGCGTTGTGCGTAGCGATTTGCCACCGGCGCCGCTCGGACGCCGTATGGACGGTGGTGGGATCCTCCACATGCGGCGGCGTCGTGATGGCTGCTTGCGCTGCCGCACCCATGGGCAGCAGGGCGAGCACCCCACGGGGTGCCTTCTTGTCACACAACCCCAGACATGGCACCCGGGGCTCACTGCACTGCCCCCACGCCCCTTGTGATGCCACTGATAATGGAGGCATTGTTGGTATTAGCAATGCTTCCAAACACCAGTTGCTGATGGCCAGGGGAGGGGAGGGAGCTTAGATGGGCCATTGGCCTCACTCTGCATGGCTCTTCATGTGTTCCTTTGTGATCATAGAATCATAGAGTTGGAAGAGACCACGAGGGCCATCCAGTCCAACCCCCTGCCAAGCAGGAAACACCATCAAAGCATTCTTGACCAAAAGGGCCATCCAGTCCAACCCCCTGCCAAGCAGGAAACACCATCAAAGCATTCTTGACATATGCCTGTCAAGCCTCTGCTTAAAGACCTCCAAAGAAGGAGACTCCACCACACTCCTTGGTAGCAAATTCCACTGCCGAACAGTTCTTACTGTCAGGAAGTTCTTCCTAATGTTTAGGTGGAATCTTCTTTTTTGTAGTTTGAATCCATTGCTCCATGTCCGCTTCTCTGGAGCAGCAGAAAACAATCTTTCTCCCTCCTCCATATGACATCCTTTTATATATTTGAACATGGCTATCATATCACCCCTTAACCTTCTCTTCTCCAGGCTAAACATACCCAGCTCCCTAAGCCGTTCCTCATAAGGCATCGTTTCCAGGCCTTTGACCATTTTGGTTGCCCTCTTCTGGACACGTTCCAGCTTGTCAGTATCCTTCTTGAACTGTGGTGCCCAGAACTGGACACAGTACTCCAGGTGAGGTCTGACCAGAGCGGAATACAGTGGTACTATTACTTCCCTTGATCTAGATGCTGTACTCCTATTGATGCAGCCCAGAATTGCATATTCTGGGCTGCAATTGTGTGATGTTCAGAATGTGTCTCGGTTTGCTTTCCCCCTCTCTCCTGGCACATTGCACCGGGGCTGCTGGGTAAGTGTCCCTAAAATAACTTCTCCAGAGACAGCAGCAAGCAGCTGCCGGGAGCAGAATCAACAGGTCTCTGTGTTTTGAAAACAGACAGGCGTTTAGTGCTGCGGCTTGATGCGCATCGCATGCATGCACAGAAACTCGCAGCCGGCGATAGGTTTTTTTTTTTTGTAATTAAAGGTGCCCGGCAGCTAGCACTGCAGTGCACAGCGTAATACTATAATCTTGACAAATCCCTTTGCTTCCTTGGAAAGATGAGGCTAAGTCAAAGGCAGAGGCAGCGGGGGGTGGGGTGGGGGGAAACCGCACGTAATAATAGGACCAAAGGCAAAGCGAATGAACGCAGTAAGGCGAGGGGATTAGATCTACATTCCTTTCATTACATTATATTGTGTTTTTATTATTACGCCCGCCCTTATCACTTAATCTGAGAGCTGCAGTGGCTGATAACGTGGAATAAAAACAAATGGAGTCCATCTCCTCCCCCTTACCTACCCCATGTATCCAACCACACGCCCACCCCAGCTTCAAACCTACCCGGCCACAGCACTCACATGCCAAGGAACTGGAGAGGAAGGGAGAGATTGTCACCAGGTGTAGCTGAATGGAGAATGTAAATCATAAAAAGAGGGAAAAGGAGGTGTGTTGTGGTTGATGTAGCTTGGAGGCTGGTGTCCTGGCAGGAACATAAAGGAGGTATACCCTGTCTCAGAGTGCTGGACACATGCACCCAGGTGGCAAAGGAGACAAGCATTTTATTCTGAAGGCACGTCACCTCTCCATTTCCCATGGTGCAAATTTGTACCTATTTTTATTTCCTTTTGAAAGCAACATAAATGTATACATGCCTGGGATACGGATGGTGCTGTGGTCTAAACCACGGAGCCTCTTGGGCTTGCCGATCGGAACGTCGGTGGTTCGAATCCCACCAATGGGGTGAGCTCCCGTTGTTCTGTCCCAGCTCCTGCCAGCCTACCGGTAGCAGTTTCAAAACATACCAGTGAGGGGCCAGAAGAGGGCAACCAAAATGGTCAAAGGCCTGGAAACGATGCCTTATGAGGAACGGCTTAGGGAGCTGGGTATGTTTAGCCTGGAGAAGAGAAGGTTAGGGGGTGATATGATAGCCATGTTCAAATATATAAAAGGATGCCATTTAGAGGAGGGAGAAAGGTTGTTTTCTGCTGGTCCAGAGAAGCGGACACGGAGCAATGGATTCAAACTACAAAAAAGAAGATTCCACCTAAACATTAGGAAGAACTTCCTGACAGTAAGAGCTGTTTGGCAGTGGAATTTGCTGCCAAGGAGTGTGGTGGAGTCTCCTTCTTTGGAGGTCTTTAAGCAGAGGCTTGACAGACATATGTCAAGAATGCTTTGATGGTGTTTCCTGCTTGGCAGGGGGTTGGACTGGATGGCCCTTGTGGTCTCTTCCAACTCTATGATTCTATGTCCGCGAGTGGCCGGCTAAAATGTTGCGCTTGGAGGCTTTGCAAGCAGCCAAGCCGACCCGTCTTTGCAAGAGCCAAGCAACATTCCTCTCCAGAAGGAAGAAATGAATCTCTCTTTTGAGTTTCGGTTTCGGTTTTGCCAGAGGGGGCTCACTGCGTTGTTATAGAAACTGAGAGAGTGAGGCAAAAGTTTGCAGGCAGAGGTAGCGTCCTGCAGACTGCTGGACCGCTGGCGAGGGAAAGTTTTCTTCCTGCGAAATTCAACCTCCTCTCTGGGAAAGGAAAAATGAGGTAAGCAGTGACTCCTGCATAGATCAGACACCTCCTGCTTAATGACCTCCTGTTCTGCATTTTGTGCAGCAGGAGTTAGAATCCTAGAATGGGAGAGACAAGAGGGGACCCCCCCCAGCATATCCTAGCCCTCTGCAATGCAAGTTGGATGTTGCTGTACCCCAGCTTCAGCAGCCAGCATGGCGGGGCAACAGGTGTGTGCTTCCATTTCGGCCACACCCAAGTCTAAATCCTAAATCCTCTGTGCCCTATATCCTCTGAGCCCTTTTGAGCCTGCAGCCCCCCTTCACCCTTTCGAGATTAAGGACAAGGTGGATGCATTGCACATCCTGCAGACGCTGGCCCCAAAGGCGCAGCACACCCCACACCCCAATCGAGGCACCTACCTTGCCATGAGGGGCTACCTCCAGCACCTGCAGGGGAACTACAAGGAGGCCCTTGACAGCCTCCGAGAAGCAGAGGGGGCTCTGAAGCGGGACCACCCTGCCAACTTCTCCCGCCAGGCCTTGGTGACCTACGGCAACTACGCCTGGGTCTACTACCGCTTGGTCAATTATGACATGGTGGACCTCTACCTGGTACGCATCCACGACATCTGCCGGTCCTTGTCCAGCCCAGAGGCTTACTCTGCAATGATCCCTGAAATCCACGCTCAGAAAGGCTGGTCCCTCCTGGCCGGAGGCTTCCGGAATGGGGATGAGGCCGCAGAATGCTTCCGGAAGGCGCTGGAGGCGGAAGAGTCCAATGAGGAGTTCCAGGCCGGACTGGCCATCTCCGTTTATGCCTCCTGGACTCCTTCTTGTAATGCTGAACAACGGGAAGAAGCCCAGAAGTTGCTGGAAGAAGTTGTCGCTCGCCAGCCGCAGAACTACGAAGCCAAAGCTTATTTGGCTTACGTACTTAGGAACGTGGACATGGAAAGAGCGCTCTGCCTCGCGGACGATGTTGCCCAGGAGAGCATGAACCCCGAAGTCCTTCGAATCATCTGCAAGCTGCTCAGGCCACAATTCATTCCCCGTACCATTTCCATTCTGAAGAAGGCCATCACCCTAGATCACGGCTACTATCTCCTCCACTACGACCTTGGCCTGTGCTACCTGAAGCAGTTGGAGAGCCCTCCAGGCGATGTCAGAGAAGAAGCTGTCGAGGCTGCCATCGAGAGCTTCAAGCGCGCTCTGGAGATGAAACCTACCTCCATCTTCACCCGGCTGAAGCTGGCAAAGGTTTACGGCGAGAGGTCTCCGGCTTACGAGGAAGAGATCTACCTGAACCTGCTGGAGGAGCTCCCGGGAGCCAGCAATAGATGCCAGCAGTCGATCTACATGAACTGGGGGGATTTCCTCCTCCACAAGAAGGGGATGAAGAGTCAGGCCCTAGAGATGTACCAGGCGGCCGCCAGGATCCCCACAGACCATTCATATGAGAGGAAGCAGCTGGAAATTCGCCTGAAGAAGCTGGCGAGTATGTTCAGGGAAGACGGAGAAATGGGCCAGGCGAGAGCTATCTACAGCTTCCTTGAAGAAACGGGGCTTCAACAGGACGGATGGTGGCAAAGGGGTTCCTGGCAAAAGAGTGGCAGGGCCCAGCAGTGAAAGACCTCCACACTTACACACTTGCAAAGAGGCAGGGGGTTGTGGCTCCTTCCTTCCAGTTTTGGCTCTTCCTGCAGCCTTTGAACCCCTGGATCCTCTGACAGGAGTTTTTGCTGGAGGAAAGCTGGTTTCCTTAAAGTTTCATTGCATTCCCCTCCCTGCACTAAAGGGGGGGGAGAGAGAGAGAGCTTCCAGTTGTGTTTATCTGCAATAAAGTGTTGTTTTTTGTAGAAGTTGCATTGCTTTTATTACTATTACTATTATTGCTACTTTTAGTTGCAGGCGGAAAGTCCTGGATCCAGCAAGGGTTAAAATCTGATGGAGGATTCCATTGCTGAACCAAAGGAGCAAGTTTCTTTGTGGAATAATGGCAGTAGTTGCGCTAAGTACTGCCATTCCTTCTCTCGAGCTGTCCAGGAGGCTGTGCGGAGCTACCTACTAATATGGGAAGATATTTACAAGGAAAGGCAATGTTTGAATCCAACAGAAAAGGAGAATGAGGTGCAAGAGCAAGATTTAGAGGACAATTTTGAATACGAGACTGTGTGTGAGAAGCAACAACTTGAGGACAATTTGGAGACTGATTTAGACCAAAAAAAATATGTGTTGGATGATGAAAAACAAAGATCTGAACAAGGAGACGAGGCCGACAAGGAGAAGCAAAGTGAAGAGAAGATTGATGGAAGTGGAATTCCTGGAGAGACTGAAATGTTGAATGGTGTTAGTGAAGGGAGGGAAAGGCAGAAAGAGGGGGGAGCAAAGGCCTGGAAGTGGAAGTGGGATAGAATTGGTGTGGGGTAAAAAATTTAGTTTAAGGTATACTTTTGGCTTATGAATAACGTTGTCGGAGTCTTGGCCTGTTAAAGGATATGCTGATCCAATTGGGAGGAGGGACATTGGGGGGGGGGAAGGAGAGATTTTTTTAAAAGTTTAGGGTTAAGAGTTTTCTGGAGGGAGTAGAAGAATGGCTGAGGAAATATGCTTAGAGTTTGTTTGTTTTTAGTAACTTTGGTGATCAGAAGTTGTTTGGGTGGAGAACTGCTTGTCTCCCTCTCCTTACTCTTGGTACCCAGTGGCAGGGGGTGCTTTGGGGAGAGAGGGAGGGGTAGAGGGAAACCCAGACACAAAAATGGAACCTTTTGACTGCTGGGCCCCTCGGGCTGCCCCGGTGGCAGGGGGGGGGACTCAGGGGGGGACAGCATGAAGAAGGAGGAGGATTGTGTTAATATTGTAAGAATAAGATTTTGTATTGGAGTAGAAACCCCGCCATAACTATGTAATGAAGTTGGGAAATCCAGGAGGAGGAGAGTCGTGGAAGCCACTAATATTTTCTTTTTTTATTTTTTTTTCCTCTCTTTTTTCTCCCTTTTTATATTTTTTTCTTTTTCCTTTTTATTTTTTCCCCTTTTTTTCAATATAGCGAAGAAATAGCTGGGGGACAAGCCAAACCCCAGAGATCCTCCGTCTTTATCCTCTCAGTGGCAGGGGGGGGGATGAGGGGGGAGGAAGGAGGGGGGAGGTCAAACCCAGCTTGGAATGGACCCCTTTGTTTCCCAATGCCCATGGGTCTCACTGGTGGCAGAAGGGGGCCTGTGGGTGGAGGGAAAATGAAGGGACAGAGTTTATGTTGTATGCTTTGTATGTGTTCTTTTTATAAAATTAATAAAAAATATTATAAAAAAAGAAACAGATTAGCCTTTGGGTCCCTTCCAACTAATTGAAGAAGTGAGGTGGGCATTCATAAGATACACTTCGGGGTTAAAATGCCACAGGTGGTGCTTGCGCTGAGACTCTGCTGTGTCTCAGCTCCACAACAAACACCAGGGAGAACATGGGAAGAGAGCCATGCTTCGGGAAGTTTCCCTGCGCCAGTCTCAAGCCTGTCTTGCTCAGCACCCACATATTTCAGCAAGGCTTGTTCAAGAGAACCAGGAAACCCTCAGCAGAGCCCTGCGGTGCCAGATGATTTTGGGAATGCTCAGGGTGGCAGGAGAGGGTATATTGTTTATTAATATCCTTCCTAACTTGCACTAGCAAGTTCCTTTACTTAGCAGAGTTTACATCCCCCTTTTTACATGCACAGCAGATAGCTGGTTGCAGGCTCGTGTGAGCCTCTCACTATTCTACAATTCAATCTGCCTCAGATTGAATTCTACGTTCCTGGTAAGCTCCCTTGAATGCCTCTTAAAATAAAGACGCCACAATCTTATTCAAGGTCAATAAGAAGTTTACTCACATCTGTTCACAATTGGATTCCTGAAGGCAGACTTGGTTTACAAATATGTCCATGTGGATCTATCCAGGTTATTTGTTAAACAGCTTCACAGTGCCAAACTAGGAGATAAAAATCACATCAAATTTGGATTTGATCTGGATCCAACCTATTACATTTTGTCAACATAAAAAAACTCAGGTTTTTTGCTCATTATTCAAAATTAACCTTGATTAACCAGGAGAAGGAATGCAGACAAGTGTAGAAGAGGGAGATGAGGGTCTCTTTTTTGCAATATAGCAGCCTAAGGAAGCATTCCAAATTTCATACAACTGTGTCATCGCCCTACCACATTCCACAAACTCTGTTTTCTCTGGGGCAGCTCATAAACATTAGGCTGGAAATCCAATTTTGTATATTTGAAGGGACATTACTTCCCCAACATTTCAAGATTATTATTGTTACCATTATCTTATCAAGCTACTTGTGACCACTACATTTGTGTATTTTCTAGAACTAACAACATTTTAAAAAATACTTAGAAATATTATTTCCGGAATGAAAGAAACAAGAACTAAATCATATCATAATTTGGAAAAGACAAACTTCTTGCCACAGTGGTGCTATGTTACAGCAGTTCCATAATATATCATTTAGGAAGGTATTGGAAGAATACTTGGAGGAGAGAAGACTGAGAGGTGATATGATAGCCATCTTCAAACATCTAATGGGCTGACGCATGGAAGATATTTGCAAGTTTGTTTTCTGTGGCTGCAGAGGACAGACCCGAGTCAATAGATTCAAGTGACAAGAAAGGAGATTCCTAATAGAGATTAGGAAGAACCTTCCAGCAGTAAGAGGTTGTCAGGAGTCCAGGTTCCCAGCTTGATAACACAGTAACAGTAGGTAATTAAAAAGGAGTATTTATTGCAATGAGAAGAGAAGACTCCCTGGAAAAGACCCTGATGTTGGGAAAGATTGAGGGCACTAGGAGAAGGGGACGACAGAGGATGAGATGGTAGGATAGTGTTCTCGAAGCTACGAACATGAGTTTGACCAAACTGCGGGAGGCAGTGGAAGACAGGAGTGCCTGGCGTGCTCTGGTCCATGGGGTCACGAAGAGTCGGACATGACTAAACGACTAAACAATCCGACTTTCTGGACATGGGATCGGGATGGGAAGGAGAGCATTTGGGGGGGGGAGTACCGGGGAGCGGCCGGTGGCTAGCAGGCAACGATGGAAAGCAAAATGAGCCGGGAGGAGCCTTGCATCGTTTGCAGGAGAACGGAGGTACTATTTTACCTTTTGGCCCCCCGTTTAAACCGTGATTTATTCATGTCCGCGAGTGGCCGGCTACAATGTTGTGCTTGGAGGCTTTCCAAGCAGCCAAGCAAACCCGTCTTTGCAAGAACCAAGCAACATTCCTCTCCAGAAGGAAGAAATGAATCTCTCTTTTGAGTTTCGGTTTCTGTTCTGCCGGAGGAGGCTCACTGCGTTGTTATAGAAACAGAGAGCGAGGCAAAACTTTGCCGACAGAGGTAGCGTCCTGCAGACTGCTGGCCCGCTGGCGAGGGAAAGTTTTCTTCCTGCGGAATTCAACCTCCTCTCTGGGAAAGGAAAAATGAGGTAAACAGTGACTCCTGCATAGATCAGACTCCTCCCGCTTAATGACCTCCCGTTCTGCATTTTGTGCAGCAGGAGTTAGAATCCTAGAATGGGAGCCCCCTGCAATGCAAGTTGGATGTTGCTGGACTCCAGCTTCAGCAGCCAGCATGGCCAAGGGCAAAGGGAGCTGGAGTCCCGCGACATCAGGAGAGCAGCAGCTGTGGCTCAGTGGTTAGAGCACCTGCTTTGCATGCAGAAGATCTCAGGGTTGGACTAGATGACCCTCGGGCACCCTTGCAACTCTAAAATTCTGTGGTCCCCTGATGGCATCTGCAGGTAGGGCTGGAGATAGGATTGTGCAACTGTAGAGTTGGAAGCGTTCCCATGGGTCATCTAGTCCAACCTCTGCAATGCAAGGATCTTTTACCCAACGTGGGGCTCGAACCTACAACCCTGAAATCAAGAGTCTCATGCTCTACTGACGGAGCTGTTATTCTGACACTCTATGGCCAAATCTAGGGAGTAGGAGGAAGCACCTGCTCTGGGTGGGTGGGGCCTAGAGGTAAAAGTGGGCGGGGCAACAGGTGTGATTTTTCCTTTTTGGCAAGAGGCCACATTCCGGTCACACCTAAGTCTAAATCCAAAATCCTCTGAACCCTTTTGAGCAAAGAACTCCTGCCTGCAGGACCCCTTCACCCTTTCTGTCTCTTTTTTATTTATAGTTTTCATTTGACTTTTAAAATTTATGTTTCAATATATTCATTTAAACAGCCTCAAATCAATGACTTCCCTTCTTCTCTTTCCATTTGTTCATTTTGCCTACCGTAGATCCCTGCATATTTTAAATGACCTAAACCATTCAGTATTCCATTGTTACACCATCAAAATTTATTTGCACTGTTGAATTTATCTTAATGCTGCCAGCGTTTTTAAAGGTACACAATTTTCACCCATATAATCAGTAAACATTTTTCCAGTCTTCTTTAAACGTATGTCCTTCTTGTTCTCTTATTCTGTATTTCAAATCTGCAAGCTGCCTTGATTCCATCTGTTTAAGTTGCCATTCTCCTTTGGTTGGGACCTTGCTCAATTTTCGATTTTGGGGCTAACAAAACACAGGCCGCAGTAGTGGCATAAGTAAATAACCCTTTTTGATACCTAGGAATTTCCCTCTGAATTATCCCCAACAAAAAGACTCTGGGTTTTGTTTTGTTTCTGAAAGGTACTTTTAAACATTTCCCCCCATTCATTATACAGTTGTAGCTTGGAAGTCGAACAGAATCCATTCCAGAAGTCCGTTCGACTGCCAAAGCGCGGCTTCCGATTGGCTGCAGGAAGCTGCTGCAGCCAATCGGAAGCCCCGTTGGACATTCGGCTTCTGAAAGAACGTTCGAAAACTGGATACCCCCTCCCAGTTTTCAAACGTTCACGAGCCAAAACGTTCGATTCCAAAAGCGTTTGGGAGCTGAGGTACGACTGTACAGTGGTACCTCCGGTTGCGAACGGGATCCATTCCGGAGCTCTGGTCGGATCCTGAAGAATTTGCAACCGGGGGTGCTGCTTCTGCGCATGCACACGGCAGTGCGGCACGGTTTGGCGCTTCTGCGCATGCTTGCACAGCGAAACCTGGAGAAATACTTCCAGGTTTGCCACATACATATCCCGAAGGATACGTATGAACGTAAGTAGAGTTACCACTGTTATAAGAATTTTGAGGTCATATATATATATATATATATATATATATATATATATATATATAATTGTTCATAAAACATGTACATGAATGTACAGGCACATGTCTGAAGCAGCACAGGAAGACAGGCCTTTCTGACACCATTTTGACTCTCTCTCTGACCAGGTGTTCCTCTGCAAGGAAGAAGGGGGGTGGGGGGAACCTTCTCATTGTCTCAGGAATTAAAGTGATAACCCTGGCATCCTGGTACCTGAGTGCCAGACAAAAGGGTGTGATTAACTTGGCTGGGAAACAGGGAAATGTAAATATCTCTCAATTTTGTTTATTAGGTTTTGGGGGCAGGGGGCAGGGTCCAGACTGCTCAGATTACTGCCACCAGACCTCCCCTTTCAAGATGTACCTATGATGAATCTAGGGAGGGGGGTCTTGGGCTACACCCCTTCTGTGACATATGGATGATGCTTCTGGGGGGGTGGGCTGAAACCAATTTCAAATTTCTTTTTAAGGGCAAGACACCTCTGTTTGGTGTTCCTTCCTTGTTCTCCTGCGTGAGAGGCAGGACCCTGTTGCAACAGTTTCTATTCTTTAATAAACTGTACTTTGCTTTTGACAGCCTTAGTTTGGTCTCTGTCATTCTACGGCCAGCGGCAACATCGTGCCTGCTTGCCTGGATCCTTGGGCTCTCCCTGGGTCAGGATCCATTTCTCTGGGTTCATAGGAACCAGCTTAAAATTTTACTTCACCACTATATATTATTTCAAGAGTGTCCCTCACACTTTCTCAATCTCCCTCCCTCCCTCCCTCCCTCCTTCACGCTTTCTCAATCTCCCTCCCTCCCTCCCTCCCTCCTTGCTTCTTCCCTCTGCAGCCGACCACTGAGGTCGAAGCTGGAGAGCTTGCAGTGCCATTTCACCTGGGATTTCGAGATCAAGGACAAGGTGGAAGCAGTGCACATCCTGCAGACGCTGGCCCCAAAGGCGCAGCACACCCCACACCCCAATCGAGGCACCTACCTTGCCATGAGGGGCTACCTCCAGCACCTGCAGGGGAACTACAAGGAGGCCCTTGACAGCCTCCGAGAAGCAGAGGGGGCTCTGAAGCGGGACCACCCTGCCAACTTCTCCCGCCAGGCCCTGGTGACCTATGGCAACTATGCCTGGATCTATTACCGCTTGGTCAATTATGACATGGTGGACCTCTACCTGGGACGCATCCACGACATCTGCCGGTCCTTGGGCAGCCCAGAGGCTTACTCTGCGATGATCCCTGAAATCTATGCTCAGAAAGGCTGGTCCCTCCTGGCCGGAGGCTTCCGGAATGGGGATGAGGCCGCAGAATGTTTCCGGAAGGCGCTGGAGGTCGAAGAGTCCAATGAGGAGTTCCAGGCTGGACTGGCCGTCTCCGTTTATGCCTCCTGGACTCATTCCCCTAATGCTGAACAACGGGAAGAAGCCCAGAAGTTGCTGGAAGAAGTCATTGTTCGCCAGCCACAGAACTATGAAGCCAAAGCTTATTTGGCTCAGGCACTTAGGGATGTGGATACGGAAAGAGCGCTCTGCCTCGCGGACGATGTTGCCCAGGAGAGCATGAACCCCGAAGTCCTCCGAATCATCTGCAAGCTGCTCAGGCCACAATTCCTTCCCCGTACCATTTCCATTCTGAAGAAGGCCATCGCCCTAGATCACGGCTACCATCTCCTACACTACGACCTTGGCCTGTGCTACCTGAAGCAGTTGGCGAGCCCTCCAGGTGATGTCAGAGAAGAAGCTGTTGAGGCTGCCATCGAGAGCTTCAAGCGCGCACTGGAGATGGATCCTTCCTCCATCTTCACCCGGCTGAAGCTGGCGAAGGTTTACGGCGAGAGGTCCGCCGGCTTACGAGGAAGAGATCTACCTGAACCTGATGGAGGAGCTCCCGGGAGCCAGCAATAGATGCCAGCAGTCGATCTACATGAACTGGGGGGATTTCCTCCTCCACAAGAAGGGGATGAAGAGTCAGGCCCTAGAGATGTACCAGGCGGCCGCCAGGATCCCTACAGACCATTCATTTGAGAGGCTGCAGCTGGAAATTTGCCTGAAGAAGCTGGCGAGTATGTTCAGGGAAGACGGAGAAATGGGCCAGGCGAGAGCTATCTACAGCTTCCTTGAAGAAACGGGGCTTCAACAGGACGGATGGTGGCAAAGGGGTTCCTGGCAAAAGAGTGGCAGGGCCCAGCAGTGAAGGACCTCCACACTTACACACTTGCAAAGAGGCAGGGGGTTGTGGCTCCTTCCTTCCAGTTTTGGCTCTTCCTGCAGCCTCTGAACCCCTGGATCCTCTTACAGGAGTTTTTGCTGGAGGAAAGCTGGTTTCCTTAAAGTTTCATTGCATTCCCCTCCCTGCACTAAAGGGGGGGGGAGAGAGCTTCCAGTTGTGTTTATCTGCAATAAAGTGTTGTTTTTTGTAGAAGTTGCATTGCTTTTATTACTATTACTATTATTGCTACTTTTAGTTGTAGGCGGAAAGTCCTGGATCCAGCAAGGGTTAAAATCTGATGGAGGATTCCATTGCTGAACCAAAGGAGCAAGTTTCTTTGTGGAATAATGGCAGTAGTTGCGCTAAGTACTGCCATTCCTTCTCTTGAATAGGCCAGGGTTTCCCAAGCTTTTTTTTTTCAGACTATAACTCCCATCATATCTAGCTAGCAGGGTGTTAAGTCTGCAAGTCCCTCCCATCCTGGGCTGAGGTTGTATAGATGTTGTGCAAATAAACCATATATCCTAAAGACACCACGGTCTCCAGTGTTGCTCATTCCAAGGAAACCGCTCGGAGATTGCAGTGGCATGTAACAGCATGGTAACCACATATTGCTTGCCCGTCCCCCTAAGGTCCTAGGGTGGGTTGCAATCGTGAAAGTTATTAATATATCAAAAGATGGCATTGCACAATATTGCAAACAGTTTAAAGCCATAGGAATTGCCGGGGGTTGAAACAGATTAGCCTTTGGGTCCCTTCCAACTAATTGAAGAAGTGAGGTGGGCATTCATAAGATACACTTCGGGGTTAAAATGCCACAGGTGGTGCTTGCGCTGAGACTCTGCTGTGTCTCAGCTCCACAACAAACACCAGGGAGAACATGGGAAGAGAGCCATGCTTCGGGAAGTTTCCCTGCGCCAGTCTCAAGCCTGCCGTCGTCTTGCTCGGCACCCACATATTTCAGCAAGGCTTGTTCAAGAGAACCAGGAAACCTTCAGCGGAGCTCTGCGGTGCCAGATGATTTTGGGAATGCTCAGGGTGGCAGGAGAGGGTATATTGTTTATTAATATCCTTCCTAACTTGCACTAGCAAGTTCCTTTACTTAGCAGAGTTTACCATCCCCCTTTTTACATGTACAGCAGATAGCTGGTTGCAGGCTCGTGTGAGCCTCTCACTATTATACGTTCCTGGTAATTTCCCTTGAATGCCTCTTAAAATAAAGACACCACAATCTTATTCAAAGTCAATAAGAGAAGATTACTCACATCTGTTCACAGTTGGATTCCTGAAGGCAGACTTGGTTTACAAATATGTCCATGTGGATCTATCCAGGTTATTTGTTAAACAGCTTCACAGTGCCAAACTAGGAGATAAAAATCACATCAAATTTGGATTTGATCTGGATCCAACCTATTACATTTTGTCAACATAAAAAAACTCAGGTTTTTTGCTCATTATTCAAAATTAACCTTGATTAACCAGGGGAAGGAATGCAGACAAGTGGAGAAGAGGGAGATGAGGGTCTCTTTTTTTGCAATATAGCAGCCTAAGGAAGCATTCCAAATTTCATACAACTGTGTCATCGCCCTACCACATTCCACAAACCCTGTGTTCTCTGGGGCGGCTCATAAACATTAGGCTGAAAATCCAATTTTGTATATTTGAAGGGACATTACTTCCCCAACATTTCAAGATTATTATTGTTACTACCGGTATTATCTTATCAAGCTACTTGCGACCACTACATTTGTGTATTTTCTAGAACTCTAACAACATTTTTAAAAATACTTAGAAATATTATTTCCGGAATGAAAGAAACAAGAATAAATCATATCATAATTTGGAAAAGATAAACATCTTGCCACAGTGGTACTATGTTACAGCAGTTCCATAATATATCCTTTAGGAAGGTATTGGAAGAATACCTGGAGGAGAGAAGACTGAGAGGTGATATGATAGCCATCTTCAAACATCTAAAGGGCTGATGCATGGAAGATGTTGCAAGTTTGTTTTCTGTGGCTGCAGAGGACAGACCCGAGTCAATGGATTCAAGTGACAAGAAAGGAGATTCCTACTAGAGATTAGGAAGAACCTTCCAGCAGTAAGAGGTTGTTAGGAGTCCAGGTTCCCAGCTTGATAACACAGTAACCGTAGGTAATTAAAAAGGAGTATTTATTGCAATGAGAAGAGAAGACTCCCTGGAAAAGACCCTGATGCTGGGAAAAATGGAGGGCACAAGGAGAAGGGGATGACAGAGGATGAAATGGTTGGACAGTGTTCTCGAAGCTACGAACATGTGTCCGACCAAACTGCGGGAGGCAGTGGAAGACAGGAGTGCCTGGCGTGCTATGGTCCATGGGGTCACGAAGAGTCGGACATGACTAAACAACAACAACAACATTTATTGCAAAACAAACAGATAGTCCCTGGTGGCTCTGAAAAATCCTCCAGCGCCATTACTCAAGATGACCCTTCTGAAGACTCCTTTCGGCGTCGACAGAAGATATTGAACTTCAAGGGCATACCCACCCCGGGGCAAGTTAGGGCAGCTGCCCTACTCTAGAAGCCAGCTGCCCCCCCCAAGCTAAAAAGAAAGAAGAAATCTCAATGCAAAAAGCGGGGTGCGCGGCCCCAGCCAGAAAGAAACAGACCAGCCCTCCCCCCTTTCCCCTTTCCATAACCCATCGCACTTTCTCCTCTCCCCCTCCCACTATCGAGCTGCAAAAGCGGTGGGGTGTAAACGTAAGAGACGGCGGGATCCTCGCTTGTTCTCGCCACCCCACCCCGACCACCCCCACCAAGAAGTCACTTCTTTGTAGAAACAGACACTCCCCCAATTCGAAATACAGTCAGTCAGCAGCAGCAAACGCACACACACACACACACACACTGCAGGCTCCTTCAACCCTTCCAAGATCCTCCCTCCCCCCACTTTCTCCCCAGATCGAGGCACTCACACTCACTTTTCTGGCTGGGTGCCTTGATGTCTATGCAGAGCAGCTGCAGGGGCAGCTCAGCCAGGGACAGTGGCTGCGGAGCCAGCCCAGGAGGCACAGTGGGGAGCCGGGTGGGAAGCAGAGGAGGAGGAGGCTGAGCCGTCTGCGCTCGGGGCAGAAACAGCGCACCTGGGGGATGGGGCGAGCTGCCCAGAGGGGCGACCAGTGCCGTGGGCAGGGGGGCAGGAGGGGGCAATTGCCCCCCTAGAAGCAAAAGGCTAAGGGGCGCAGCGTGGCAGCCCCAGGCTCCGGCTCCCAGCGCAAAGCTCCAGAGGCGCGAGGGGAGTGTAAGTGGAGGAGGCAGCCACAGGCTCGCGTTCCCCGCGCACCTCTGGAGCTTCGCGCCGGGAACAAGAGCCTGGGGCTGCCTCCTCAGAAGAGCTGGGAGGACGCAGGCCATGTAGCCCCGCCCACATTCCCACTGTGGCCCCTCCCCTCCCGCCCCTTGCCCCCGCCCCTTGCCCCCCCTAATTTTGATCCTGGGTACGCCCCTGTTGAACTTACGACCTTTTCGTCTCTTGTTTTCCCATTCACCTACTCTTCAGAGTTAGTGGATCAGCTCCAACCTCTTCCTGTTCTGCAAGGCTGTCCAAGGGCGTACCCACCATGCGACAAGTTAGGGCAGCTGCCCTACTCTAGAAGCAGGGCTGGTGGGCAGAGGCGGAGCACAGCCCGGCGGAGCGCGAGTTCGCCATTCCCGCCGCACCGCGCCGCACCCTCCCTCCAGCTCCCCGGCGCGCCCTCAGGCAAGGCCAAGCGCGGCGTGGAACCAGGGAGCGCGGCGCGGTGGGCGGGAACGCCGAACTCGCGCTCCGCTGGGCTGGGCTCCGCCTCCGCCCACCAGCCCTGCTGCTAGGGAGGGGCACAGCCCGGCGGAGCGCGAGTTCGCCGTTCCCGCCCGCCGCGCTGCGCCCTCCCTCCAGCTCCCCGTCGCGCCCTCTGGCAAGGCCAAGCGCGGCGGGGAACCAGAGAGCGCGGCGCGGCGGGTAGGAACGCTGAACTCGCGCTCCGCTGGGCTGGGCTCCGCCTCCGCCCACCAGCCCTGCTGCTAGGGAGGGGCACAGCCCGGCGGAGCGCGAGTTCGCCGTTCCCACCCGCCGTGCTGCGCCCTCCCTCCAGCTCCCCGTTGCGCCCTCTGGCAAGGCCAAGCGCGGCGGGGAACCAGAGAGCGCGGCGCGGCGGGCGGGAACGCTGAACCCGCGCTCCGCTGGGCTGGGCTCCGCCTCCGCCCACCAGCCCTGCTTCTAGGGAGGGGCACAGCCCGGCGGAGCGCGAGTTCGCTGTTCCCGCCCACTTTGTGGCCCCTCCCCTTCCGTGCCTTGGCCCCTCCCCTTGCCCCCCCCCTAGTTTTGATCCTGGGTACGCCCATGAGGCTGTCTCTGAGTCTATTTGCGCCTGTTTGTGTTTCCGGTGAGCTTTGGCTGTGTTCTAGCCTGCTGTCAGCTGCTGCCTTTTCAGTCTGCCCATCAAGGTCAGGAAGAGCCGAAGTCTGCAGCTGCCGGCTCTCCCCTGCCTGACTAACATCTAAGCTTCCCTGTTCCTGCCTGCTTTCTGCAGTTAGCTGCAAACCTTCGCTTGGAGCTGGCTCATTCCTGACAGAAGTATTCAACAGTGGAATGGCCTCCCTCGGGAGGTGGTGGAACTCTCCTTCCTTGGAGGTAAGCAGAGGTTGGGTGGTCATCTGTCATGGATGCTTTAGTTGAGATTCCTGCATTGCACTAAATGTCCCTTGGGGGTCCCTTCCAATTCTAAGATTCTATGGGATCTGTGGATATTCTCATGGAAAGGTGGTAAGATGTGGTCTCCTGACTGGGGTCAGATTGCCCTTCTTTGGGGGATAAAGCTGAGGAAGCAAAATCATCTTCAAATATCTAAAAGGCTGTCACATGGAATACCGTAGTGCCTGCTCTGGAGTGCCCGGTCCATGGGCTATTGAGTACATAGCAGAGCTGGTCCCTGAGAACACATTAGAGCTGCATATGTTGATGAGCTGCATAAATAAGCGTATTCAGCTGGCACTAGAGGCGAATTGCTTTGTTTTCCCGTCCACTCATTCTGCAAACAAACTAATGAAAGGCTCTTGTTGTCATCAGAGATGATCAGATAATGGGGAAACAAACCTGCAAATCCATTTCTCAAATACGCCGTGCCCTGCCATGGCTCGACGCCACAAGTGAAGCTTACATGGAAATGAAAGTGCCCACAGCTGTGAGCACGTGCATGCATGTGTTTAGGGTGGACTGTGGGCATGCATTTAGTGTGCATGCTACCATCTCAGCTAATGCATGTTCATAAAGTCATCCTATGTGGATCACCTGTGGGACCAGGTTCAAGGACATGTGGGTCCTACGTTGAACCTTGATTTCAGCTCCCTCTCCTTCCTATTGCTAAGCTTACACACTAAAAGGTGTGGAGAGACCACTCAGAGTCCTCTTGTTCTCTGCTGCCAATGCAATTTTAGACTTCATTAATAGAACCAAACTTTCCAAGTCTCAAGAAGCAATATTTACGGTTTTATTCTGTCCTAATCAGACATCAGACTGTATCCAATTCTGGATGCTGTAGTTTAAGAAGTATGTAGACAAACTGGAAATAGTTCAGATGATCAGAGACATTGCTTTTTTTTTCCTTAAAAAATGTTTGGGGTACTCTCATTTTGACTCAAGAAAATCACCATTTTATAGTTCAAATCAGGAAAAATGAATACAGTAAATGGACAAAAGTACAAAGATCCACAAAATGTTTAGGGTATGCGTACCCCTGCATACCCCCAGAAAAAAAGCACTGATCAGAGATATGGAAAATATGATGAAAAGCTGAAGGAAATGTGTATGTTTATCCTGGAAAGGCCAAGACTGAGATGGAGGAAGTGCTCGTGATAGTATTCTTCAAATACTGTATATCTGAAGGGCCGTCACATGGGAAAAGGCAAAGTATACTAGATTATGTAGATTTGGGATATATACAATTTTCAGAGTGGAACATGTATTAAATAAAGTTTCAACTGACAAAGCTACCGCTGAAGTACTTTACACTTGTCAAGGTGTTGCAGCACCTAGAATTCCACCCCCTCACAAAATATTTCATAATTACAGACAACCAAAGAAATATATTTCCAATGTTACACGCTTTCAACAAGAGTTCTGATATAATAATAATAATAATAATAATAATAATAATAATAATAATAATAATAAAGTGTGGCCTCTTCATCTACATAGCTAGTAAATAGTGACATGTGCCCATTGCAACATGAAAAATGTCCACAATGGAGTCGGAAGAAGCTTTCTGATAGGTCTTCTGGGACTTGGACGAAATAGAGCTGGGAAAAGGGCATTGACTAGATCATGATAAACTCTTCTCAAGGAGGACGGGGGGGTGGGGAGGCATGAAAGAAAATTAATTGAGGTTCCTGATTAACAAACGCAATTAAAGAGACAAAAACGGCTGTCTCCTGGGCCTGCTATTTTGTGCAGCGTTCAGAACATAAATGCTGGTCAGCCACAGGTGACAGCTTTATTCCCAGGGCTGGGGGGGGGGAGCAGATAAGGTACCCAGCTCTTCATTACCACAGTGGGTAATTGGTCTACCGAAAGGTAAGGTCCCCAAAAAACTCTGGGAAGAGTTAACTCAGGGGTGGAGTAAATCTGAGCTGAGGACAGAAAGCCACAGGTCTATAATTCACACACATAGACAGTGAAATTGACAGGAGGGAAAGAAAGAGAAGTCAAAGACTACATTGCTTTTAAAACCCCACAATGCATTGTGCCACACCTGCCCTTTTGTGGCCACAAGAACTTTGGGTGCTGCTTTATACTGAGCCAGGTATTACCCAGATTAGTATTGCCCGCACTGGCTGGCAGCAGCTCGTCAAGATTTATGAGCTGTATCCGGAGATGTTGCGGGTTGAACCTGGGGCTTTCTGCATGCCAAGCAGCTGTTCTACCCCTGGGCTTGTCCAGACTAATAATTATTATTTATTTATTTATTTATTTATTTATTTATTTATTTATTTATACCCCACCCATCTGGCTGGGTTTCCCCAGCCACTCTGGGCGGCTTCCAACAGAAATATTAAAATACAATAATTTATTAAACATTAAAAGCTTCCCTGAACAGGGCTGCCTTCAGATGTCCTCTAAAAGTCTGGTAGTTGTTTTTCTCTTTGACCTCCAATGGGAGGGCGTTCCACAGGGCAGGTGCCACTACCGAGAAGGCCCTCTAACCTGGTTCCCTGTAACTTGGCTTCTGGCAGCAAGGGAAGCGCCAGAAGGCCCTCGGCCCTGGACCTCAGTGTCCGGGCAGAACGATGGAGGTGGAGACGCTCCTTCAGGTATACTGGACCGAGGCCGTTTAGGGCTTTAGTCAAGTCAATGTTTATTACGGCAAACAGCCAGCATATTAAACCAGAAATTCTGCATAATTCTCTACATGAACAATAAAAGCAACTGATATGGGGTTTTAACAGTCAATATACAATACTTAAAATACAGGTCCAGCGGAATAAAACACCATAAAAGAATAAGAATTTTAACTAAGACCTGTAGCCGCAATATCATCATCGGAGGGCAGGACAAATTGTTATAATATGTTATTCAGTAAAAGAGATTCACGTTTTTTAATAGCTAAGGTGCAGAATTTGGCCACAGCGTAGGATACTGAGCTCAAAGAGTCTTCCAGAAGGAATTTGCGTAACGTTTCGGGGGGAAATTCCAGATAATATTGCAAGGGAGTGAATTTTGATAATAGGGGTAAAATGAGTCGTGATCGTTCTTCATTATAGAATTCACAGAATGGAAGAATGTGAATTATAGATTCCACCTTGTTGGACATGCATGGACAGAGGCGCTCTTCGATTGGTATACGCAAGAATTTGCCGTGTAAGACAGCTGAAGGCATCACATCAAATCGGGCTCTGGAAAAGGCCCATCTATAAGATTCATAGATGATATTGGATAGGTACGGGGCAGCTGCCAGATTAGGCCAAGATTTTAGACACCTGTAGTTCTTAGGAAGTAAGGCATCTTCTTTTTGCAGTTCAATGTCAAAAAGCCTCTGAGTAATAATTGTTTTTGCCTTATTCAAAGTACCGTTAAAGAGATCTTCTGGGTTTAGGCCAATTTGTTTGATCTTGTTAGTAATTTGCAAAAGCCAAGGTGGATAAGGGGCTGCGGCCAAGAAATGAGATAACATTCCCTTTGGGTTATAATGAATTTTCAACCAGAGGGATATTGCTTGTTCCCAGACTTTTAATTCAACTCTGGGCATTCCTGCCTCTTGTCTTAATATTACATTAGATGTGCTTTTAGGGGTGCCGAATAGGGATTTAAGAAATTTTGATTGAACTGTTTCGAGAATCTTAAGATTGGCAGAGTACAATTTGTGAACCATAAAGAAGTTGGGCCAGAGATTTTGCCTGAAAGACTTTTAAGGCCATAGGAAGGAAGCCAGCACCTTTCCTTTTAAATAGTCTAAGAATGGCGTTAGCACTTCTTTCTGCTGAGGTGGCAGATGCAGTCAAATGTGCTGAGAATTTGGCGTTGTAAGAGAAGGTGATGCCTAAATATTGGAAGTTCTTAGTTTGATCTATGGCATTTCCCTTCATATTCCAATTGTATTTCCTAAAGGAGCAGCAAAGCGGACAATTTTAGTTTTAGCAAAATTAATTGTTAGCAGTTCAGTGTTACATTGATCATTGAATTTCTTTAACGCTCGTTTCAAGCCAACTTTGGTTTGAGAAAGAAGTACAGCGTCATCCGCATACATTAAAATTGGAACTTTTCTGCCACTGGAAAACACAGGTGGATGTGTATCAATTACATGCAAACATGTGATTAAGGAATTAAAATAGATGTTAAATAAAAATGGGGCCAGTAAACATCCTTGTCTAACCCCTTTTTGAACTGGAATTCCATTGGAAAGTCTGCCATCCTGTGCAAGTCTTATCTGAAGGGTATTATTTTCATGTAATTTAATTAACAGAAGTAATGGCCTTCTGTTGATGCCCATATGTGCCAGTTTAGCCCAAAGCCTTCCCCTAGACACAGAGTCAAATGCTGCCTTTAGGTCCACAAAGGCCGCATACAGTGACTTTTCCCAGTGTTTCACATATTTGTAGATGAAATAGTCAAGCACTAGACAATGATCAATAGTAGAGCGGCCAGGTGTAAAGCCGGCTTGTTCAATCTCTAATAAGTCATTATGGTCCAACCATTCGCACAATTTTAGGCCCAGGTGTTTTGTGTATAATTTGCAGATCACGTTCAAGAGACTAATTGGTCTATAATTAGATGGATCAGAGGGGTTACCCTTTTTAAATATAGAAACAATTATGGCCAATCCCCAATCTTTAGCTCAAAACCCTGCTTCAAGCATTCGGCAGCCATCTTGGAACCAATCATAGAATTATAGTCCGTTTAGGGCTTTAAAGGTCAGCACCAACACTTTGAATTGTGCTCGGGAATGTACTGGGAGCCAATGTAGGTCTTTCAAGAACGGTGTTATGTGGTCTCGGCGGCTGCTCCCAGTCACCAGTCTAGCTGCCGCATTCTGGATTAGTTGTAGTTTCCGGGTCACCTTCAAAGGTAGCCCCACGTAGAGCGCATTGCAGTAGTCCAAGCGGGAGATAACCAGAGCATGCACCACTCTGGCGAGACAGTCTGCGGGCAGGTAGGGTCTCAGCCTGCGTACCAGATGGAGCTGATAGACAGCTGCCCTGGACACAGAATTGACCTGCGCCTCCATGGACAGCTGTGAGTCCAAAATAACTCCCAGGCTGCGCACCTGGTCCTTCAGGGGCACAGTTACCCCATTCAGGACCAGGGAGTCCTCCACACCTGCCCACCTCCTGTCCCCCACAAACAGTACTTCAATACTGTTTTGGGGATCATAGGGATAACTTTTGTTATCACCCACCACAAAAGCAATAGAGACTCCACACCAGAGGAAGTTAACCTGGTGCCCTTCAGATGTTGTTGGCCTGCGACCCACCCAAAATAGGAAACCCTCCTACAACCCACCTGACGACACCCACCCCAATATTTTAACAAGGCTGTTGCTGCTTGATTCCTTTGCAACTCCAGTCCTTTCTGCTTGCTTTCCTCTTCTTTTTTGTAAGTTTTGTTTCTTAATACAATTTTGCTACTCCTCTATTCACGCCATATCTTGAACTGCCGTGGCGAGTCTTCCAGCTACATCATTACAGTTGTCTGAAACAAATCAGTATGCTTTCTAATTACCAGCCAATGGCTAATTGTAATGGGACTTCCTGGATGGTATCTTTCCCCATTGTTCGGGGAACATTGAAGGATTAATAAAGAAACGGGATAATGGATCTGTAGATGGGCAATGCATGGATCGTTTACAAAAGGAGACTAGTGCACACCACATTACAATTAGGAAGGAGCCATGGACTTAATAAGTTAATAAGGCCAGGATCATATAATCATAGAATTGTTGAGTTAGAAAGTAACCCAAGGGTCATTTAGTCCAATTCCCGACAATGCAGGAATCTCAACTAAAGCATCCATGTCAGGTGGTCATTATACTTTTGCTTTAAAACTTTCAGTCAAGGAGAGTCCACCATTTTCTCGGGGAGTTCGTTCTACTGTCGAATTGCTCTTACCACCAGAAAGTTCTTCCTATCAGGATATGCCGGGGGGGGGCACGCAGCCCCCAAGATGAGACAAACCTCTCCGGGTGTATTCCGGGTGTTGCACAGCTCTGGGACCAGGGCTGGCCCAACGGCAAGGCTGGGTGGCGCAGAGCGCCAGGGCGCCGCGCCACCAGGGGGCGCCGCGCTGCTGCTGCGCCTGCCAGACAGCCGCGCTGGGAAATGGGGCGGGGGGGGCGCCGGAGGAATCTTCGCACCCGGCGCCAGGGCGCCAGGTATGCTTAAGACGGCCCTGTCTGGGACGTCCATAAATCATCAGTCCCGGCATGCCCCAGTGACACACAACAGATGCCTACTCACTCAGCAGAGATTTAGCAGAAACGAAGTGGAGAATGGTGTGCTCGCTCAGCAATATTTACAGGACAAATGATCATGGCGTCCTCTCACTTCAGCTCCAAGAGAAAACAGAAAGTAGAAAGTACAAAAACACAGAAAGCGTAAGAGATAAGGCTGACTTCCGTTCTCAGGCTTTTCCAAGCCTAGAAAATAAACACAGGCATGTGATGTAACATTCACACACCCAGCAACGCAGGACTGATATACTAACACTTCCTGATGCTTTCTTGTAAATTGAAGCCATCGGTTCAGGTCCTACCTTCCAGAGCAGGAGAAAGCAAACTTGCTCCAACCTCCATATTGTGGGATGGAACACTGGGGCAGACAAGTCACAACAGTTCCTAGAGTGTCCACTAACAGGAACTCACCTGGAGGGACACCTGACTACAGGTCAGTTCCTGTTCCCTCAGACATGCAAATGAGTTGGATTAGACAAAAGCCCTAGCCTGCAATCACTCTCTCTCTTAGCTACTTCCTCCCTCGATGAGGACACATCTCCAGAGAATCTCTAGTTAGCATGGTTCTCACTCTAGGCCTGCAGCCAAGAGTGAGACCAAATGGAGTCTTACTTTACTAAGTAGTCTCTAGATGTATATATACTTGTAACTTTTCTAAGCAAGCCTGCCTTTCTGAGATTATGCTGTAACTCAGGATGAAACTGTAAGTAAACTCTATCTTATTTTATAAACACTGTGTTGTGTATTTCTTTTAAGAGGGACAAAAGGGGACCTTTGCCAGGAAGTGTAATGTTGAACTATAAAGTGTAATATTGTTATAGAGATTCTAGCGAATCTAACGCACATGCTTTGCTGCGCACAAAAGGGGAATGTCACTCTGCTAATATTGGAAGCTTGCTAACACAAGCTTGGATAGGATCTATCTAATAATATATCCTAATCCACATCCCTAACATTCCCATAAAGGGTTATTACGGCCCAGGACTGCGTATTTTTGTGTATTTTTGAAGGATTGCTTTGGATTGTGATTTTGAACTGAGTAGGATTTTTTCAGTTAGAACTTCCTGGTGAGCACATGGTCTATTGTTCTCCAGTGTGCCTAGGGGATTAGCTACCCCTCCCCTCCCTCAGAGTTTACAGCACTGAGAACTCAGAGGCAGTGAAGATTATTTTGCATTTTGAGATATTTTTAGAGATTTTGATTTTGGAATTTTTGGCAAATTTTTGAATTTTGAGAAATTTTTAGAATTTTGAGATTCCAAGATGGCTTTTGCAGATTTTGATAGTGGAGTTAAGCCAGGATTCATGGCTCTAGATGATGACAATTATGTATTTTGGAAACAACGCCTGATAGCATTTTTAGATGCAAGGAATGTTTTGGATGCCATTGAAAATCCTATGCCTACTGGCACAACAGCAGAGGATTTAGCTAAGATAGCAAATTGGAAACGCATGAACAGCGAGGCCAGATACATAATTTTGAGTGGACTTCGCAACAGGCATCTAACATCAGTTAATAGCAAAGATGATGCAGCTAAAATCTTAAAAGATATTGAGCGCAGGTGTGGAGCATCTACTAAGAACTCCTACAGGAATTTGATGAGCAAATTAACTGCGCTGAGGATGAATTCAAGAGAAGAATTCACTGACCATATCAGCAAATTTAGTGAAATTGTTCAGAGGATTGATCTTACTACTAAAGCCCTTGATGAAGAAACAAAGGTTTCATTTTTGATAGCATCTCTAGGACCAAGCTTCAGTTCATTCAAGAGTTGCATGGATCACAAAAGGGACCTGACTTTTGAAGAACTGATTGATCATTTGAGAGAGGAATGCAGAGATTACCTTGATTCTTCAGAAAGGAATACAGGGAGAAAGGACACTAATTATGCTTCCAAGCATTTTCAAAGGTCCAGACAAACGCCAAAGGAAATAATTTGCTTTAACTGCAATTTAAAAGGGCACATGGCGAAGGAATGCCGGGCACCTAGGAATAAATCCCGCCCCTTTCCACCAAAAGGCGAAAAGAAGGGGGGTCGTGGGCGTGCAATGATATTGCAAGAAAGAAATGTAGCTTTCCAGAGCTGTGAAGGAAAGCGCAATAAGTGGCTTCTGGACAGTGCAGCAAGCAGCCATTTCTGTTATAAAAGGGAATATTTCAATGAAATAGACAATAATAAACAGTCTGAGATTGAAATTGCTGATGGAAATGTTATAAAGTCAATAGGTGCAGGATCTTTGAACTTGAATTTCAAAGTGAACAATGAGTCTTTTGATACTACAGTGAGTAATGTTAAGTATGCACCAAAGCTGAACTGTAATCTAATAAGTGTGTCTAGCTTGGACAAGAAAGGTTTTGAAATTATATTTAAAAATGGACAATGCAATGTGATAAAAGATGGTGAAGTGTTTATTCAAGCCAAACTAATCAATGATGTGTATGAGATTGATATTTCAGAGAATGAGTCTGCAAGGGTTGCACAACCCAGCAGAAAGGATCAACCAGATCTGGAACTCTGGCACAAAAGGCTTGGACACAGGGATACCAACCTTATCCTGAAAATGCAGAAGGAAAATCTGGTAAAAGGTCTACAGGTAAAGAATTGCAGTACACCAATGCCAAACTGTACAACTTGCATAACTGAAAAGGCAGTCAAGCCTTCCTTCCCACGTTGTACAGAGAAGAGAAGCACAAAAGTCATGGACACTGTTCATACTGACCTATGTGGTCCGCTGAATGTACCTTCCCTAGGAAACAATAAGTACATTCTGATATTTATAGATGACTTCTCAAGATATTGTGTTGGATATTTTCTAGAGGAAAAGAGTCAGACACCGGAATTGTTCAAACTGTACTTAAACATGGTGAAGAACAAATTCCAGAGAGCTCCTTCCACCTTAATTTCGGATAATGGTGGAGAGTTTTGCTCACGGCAGATGAAGGCCATCATGGCACAAGAAGGCATAGCACATGTAACTACAGTTGCTTACACGCCTCAACAGAACTCCATTGCTGAGAGAAAGTTTAGGTCTATTATGGAGATGACAAGGTGCATGTTAAAAGAGGCCAACTTGTCACAGAAGCTATGGGGTGAAGCGGCGAATACGGCGATTTATTTGCAAAACAGATTGCCTACAAAGGGTGCAGAACGCACACCATTTGAACTTTGGCACGGGAGAGTCCCAAGTCTGCAGCACATACGTGTGTTTGGAAGTGTCTGTTATTACCACGTGCCCAAAGAGCGCAGACACAAGCTTGACTCCAGAGCAAAAGCAGGTATCCTGGTTGGATATGCTCCTGGAGGAAAGGGATATAGAGTTCTAGATCCAAAGAGTGGCAGAGTAGACCCATACCATGTGGTTCATTTTGATGAACTAGGAAAGTTTGATACAAAGAACACTGTTATTGACTGTTCTAGAGAGTCACCAGATGAAGAGTTTATAAGTTTTCCTTTACCACAAGGAACTAATATACCTTCTAGTGTCACAACACCCCCTACAGGCGACACCCCAGAAGACGCAGAGGTCCAGACCCCTGGCGGCACCAGAGACGAAGAGGAGGAGCTGTACGTGGACATGCCAGCGTTGGAGGAGGATGAGGATGCTGATGCGGTTGCACAACCAGAGGTCAGATGCTCATCCAGAACCAACAAGGGCGTTCCGCCACTACGACTGTCCTACTTTGCAGGGTCGGCGTCTCCACCAGAACCTTCCACTTGGGAAGAGGTAGAGCGGATGCCAGCCACCGAAGCCAGTCTCTGGAGGAAAGCCGCGCAGGAGGAGATTGACGCACTGCACAAGAACAAGACCTGGACACTCACAGAATTACCTGCTGGTAAGAAAGCAATTGGGAGCAAATGGGTGTTCAAGGTTAAAAGGGGTTCAGAAGGGGAGGTGCAACGTTACAAAGCAAGACTAGTGGCACAAGGTTTTTCACAGCAATATGGCCACGACTATGACCAAGTCTTTGCACCGACAGTGAGATACAGTAGCGTAAGATTACTTTTAAGCATCGCAGCATCTAAAGGGATGGAGGTGAAACACATCGATATAGCTACTGCGTTTTTGCATGGGGAAATTTCTGAAGAAATTTACATGAAGCAGCCTAAAGGTTTTATAAAGCCAAATGAGGCACATTTGGTTTGCAAGCTTCAAAAGGGACTGTATGGTTTAAAACAAGCAGCCAGAGCCTGGAACTTGAAATTGCATGGAATGCTGGTGAAACTTGGGTACAAGCAAGGTGAAGCTGACAAGTGTTTGTACACTAAGCAGAGTAATGGACAATTTTCTTATATTCTTGCCTTCGTTGACGACCTTTTAATCGCAACGTCAAATGACAGGGATTATAAAAATGTAGTCCAGCACCTCAACAAGGAAGTGCAAGTGAAGGAATTAGGACCAGTTGAGTACTACCTCGGGATTCAAGTGGAAAGAGAACAGGATGGTTCATTTCTACTAAATCAGAAGCAAAAGATAATTGAACTGTTGGAGAGTATGCAATTGCAGGATGCAAAACCCGTCGACACCCCGATGGTTACAGACTTCTTAAAGAACCAAGAGGATTCGAAGCTGCTGCCAAACAACACCGAGTATCGTTCAGCGATTGGTAAACTTTTGTATTTAGTTACCACGTGCAGACCTGATTTAGCCAATGCAGTAGGGATTCTCAGCAGGAAAGTGAGTAGTCCCACTGAGCATGATTGGGTTGGTGTGAAGAGGGTGGTTCGATATCTTAAGGGTACAATGGATTGTAAATTAAAGTTACCAGCTGTCAGTGACCCTAAGCTCATTGGGTACACTGATGCTGACTGGGCGGGTGATAATTCTGATTATAAATCCACAAGCGGGCATGTCTTTATGTATGGGGGCGGAGCTATTACATGGGGCAGTTATAAACAGAAATGTATAGCTTTATCGTCTACAGAATCGGAATATGTTGCGGCTACAGAAGCGTGCAGAGAGATTTCCTGGCTGGACCAACTCCTAACAGACTTTGGCGTGGAGAGAAAGGAACCTATAAGCCTGCTGGAGGACAACCAAAGCTGTCTAAAGCTGGCGCAGAATGAGAAGTTCCTAGCACGCTCAAAACACATTGGGGTCAGGTACCACTACGTTCGCCAGATGATACAAGATGGACTTGTCGAACTGTCGTACTGCTGCACATCGGAGATGACAGCAGACATCCTAACAAAACCCCTGCCAAGACAGAGTTTCCAGAACCTGCGTGTCAAGCTGGGACTCTTGGGTGGTTGAATAAAGTTGCTTATGTTTTGTTTTGTATGTAATGAATGTTGTGAATTGCCTGAGAAGGGGTTTGTGGGATGGAACACTGGGGCAGACAAGTCACAACAGTTCCTAGAGTGTCCACTAACAGGAACTCACCTGGAGGGACACCTGACTACAGGTCAGTTCCTGTTCCCTCAGACATGCAAATGAGTTGGATTAGACAAAAGCCCTAGCCTGCAATCACTCTCTCTCTTAGCTACTTCCTCCCTCGATGAGGACACATCTCCAGAGAATCTCTAGTTAGCATGGTTCTCACTCTAGGCCTGCAGCCAAGAGTGAGACCAAATGGAGTCTTACTTTACTAAGTAGTCTCTAGATGTATATATACTTGTAACTTTTCTAAGCAAGCCTGCCTTTCTGAGATTATGCTGTAACTCAGGATGAAACTGTAAGTAAACTCTATCTTATTTTATAAACACTGTGTTGTGTATTTCTTTTAAGAGGGACAAAAGGGGACCTTTGCCAGGAAGTGTAATGTTGAACTATAAAGTGTAATATTGTTATAGAGATTCTAGCGAATCTAACGCACATGCTTTGCTGCGCACAAAAGGGGAATGTCACTCTGCTAATATTGGAAGCTTGCTAACACAAGCTTGGATAGGATCTATCTAATAATATATCCTAATCCACATCCCTAACATTCCCATACATATGACATCCCTTTACCTATCTGAAGATGGCTATCTTAACTCTTCTCAATCTCCTCTTATGATTGGCCCAAGGAAATGGGTCCCCTAGACACTTTCCTGACACTAATGTCACAGCACTGATAGGCAAGGAATGTCCAGAGTCAGAATTAACTATTCACTGTCAATAGTATGCTTACAAATTAGGAGAAGGTATGTCTATCTGTCCTGCATCTGTCAGCTGCTATTCGGTGTGTACCTGACAAGGCAGCTGCAGCAACAGACCCTGACCTCAGCTTATGGATCTTCCCTACCCGAGCAACGCACAAGCAGGCAAAGACTATGCTTGCGTGTAACCTGTTCCAGCTCCTCCCACTTCAATCCTTTCCCGATCCTCGGAGAAAGTGGGGCAGGAGAGGTGAGGGCAGGAGTAGGACATGTAGAAGCCTTTGACTCTATACCTGCCTGCTCTGTCTCTTCCTCCTCCTCTTGCACCTGATCTTCGTTCTCAAGTCCTGCAGCTTCTCCTGCCTCTGACTCTTGTCACGGTCCGGTCGGCGGGCGGTTGAAGCCCTGGCTGAGGACATCAGGACCAGAGGCAAGATGGTGGTGTAGAAGCAGGAACAGGTGCAGGGTTGAGGGTCCAGCAGCAGGCAGTCGCAGGGTCAAGGAGCAAGGCAGAGGCGAAGGTCTGGGAGTCAAGGAGCAAGGCGTCAGCAAGGCAAAGGTCCAAGGGTCGAGGATCAAGGCGTCGGCAAAGGCGAGGGTCCAAGGAGCAAGGCGTCGGCAAGGCAAGGGTCCAAGGAGCAAGGCGTCGGCAAGGCAAGGGTCCAAGGAGCAAGAGGCCAGATGCAACCAGGCAGGAATAGCGTTGCTGTGGCAAAGAGCTTAAGGGAAATGCTGAGCTTCCCCCAGCTCCTGCCACCAGGTGCAGTGAGGTATCAAGTGGCCTCACCTGAGTGGCCACTCCTTGCTTCTCCAGCACAAGCTGAGGCAGGCCCCAGTCCTGCAAAGCACTACAGGCCCCAGAGCCTGACTCCTGCCCATACTCCTGACAACTCTCATCTCCGGGCCATTACGGCTTCCCCCAGATTATTGATCCCTTCTTCCAAGTCAGTCTCCAACCTCCTTTCGCCTGGTGCCCACTCCTCAGTATCCAGCCGCAGGGGCGAAGGAAGGGGAGTGTGGTAGGGGCGGTCCGCCCTGGGTGTCACCACTGAGGTGGGTGGCAAAATGTCAGGCGGGCCCTACAGCGCATCTCTCCTGGGAGAGACACGGTGACTTGGGTGCGCGCAGGCTCTGTGATGCCCAAACAGTTCGCCCGCTGCCTCCCCCACCCAGCTGTAGGGTGGCTGAGTGGGAGGAGGCAGGCGGATCCAGGAGCCCCCGCAGTGCACCCCGCCCTTATGGGCAGCTTGCCCCACCCCTGGGTGCTCCGCCCCAGGCACCTGAGCAGCTTCCTCCACCGCTGTCCAGCTGCCACTCTTCAGTGTCCAGCCAGACCCCGACAACTTGCAAACTTGCAGAAGAGGATGGCAAAGGCTGGAGGAAGACATGAACATAAAAGCATCAACTAACAATGAAGCTTTTAAAAAAAAATCATCAAAATATACCTGAGCTAAACCTCTCCTCCCAATTTACCAGATTTCATTTCATCTCTGATTAGCATTGGATTATAGAGATGGCCACAAAATGCAGGCTCAGCCAGGCAAGGAACACTTTGCCCTAAAGAGTGACACAATCTCATTTCTCTATCGACTTTCTCCGTGCTAAGCTAATCCTATCCACCGTCCCTAATGTTGGGTCACTTCTACCTTTCACAGGAATGGTATACTAGGGATCAGCAACCTTTTTCAAACGTGGGCCGGTCCACTGTCCCTCAGACCTTGTGGGGGGCTGGACAATATGTTTGGGGGGGAAATGAACAAATTCCTATGCCCCATAAATAACCCAGAGATGCATTTTAAATAAAAGGACACATTCTACCTAATGTAAAAACACACTGATTCATAGAATCATAGAGTTGGAAGAGACCACAAGGGCCATCCAGTCCAACCCCCTGCCAAGCAGGAAACACCATCAAAGCATTCTTGACATATGGCTGTCAAGCCTCTGCTTAAAGACCTCCAAAGAAGGAGACTCCACCACACTCCTTGGTAGCAAATTCCACTGCCAAACAGCTCTTACTGTCAGGAAGTTCTTTCTAATGTTTAGGTGGAATCTTCTTTCTTGTAGTTTGAATCCATTGCTCCGTGTCCGCTTCTCTGGAGCAGCAGAAAACAACCTTTCTCCCTCCTCTATATGACATCCTTTTATATATTTGAACATGGCTATCATATCACCCCTTAACCTTCTCTTCTCCAGGCTAAACATACCCAGCTCCCTAAGCCGTTCCTCATAAGGCATCATTTCCAGGCCTTTGACCATTTTGGTTGCCCTCCTCTGGACACGTTCCAGCATGTCAGTATCCTTCTTGAACTGCGGTGCCCAGAACTGGACACAGTACTCCAGGTGAGGTCTGACCAAAGCAGAATACAGTGGTACTATTAATTCCCTTGATCTAGACACTATACTCGGACTGTCCACGGGAATCTGGCCCACATCTGGCCCACAGGCCTTACGTTGCCTCCCCCTGTGGTATACCCAAAGAGGTGTCAATGGAGAAAGGCACAGCACCCCCAGTGGTCAAATTAATATATGCTCTTCTCCCCACGGTCATGATTGGCATGTAGAACAATAATACTGAGCTTTATATTTTTGTAACCTGCCTTGGGTCCTTACGGTGCAGGGCAGAAAAGAAATAATAATAATAATAAATAGAGACCTGTCATCGCAGCGATGTACATCTACAGAACCAAGTGCCCACTTCTGAATTCTACCCTCAGTCGCAGCTGGAGATCTTCCTCTGCTCTTCTCCTTCTGTATTCTCTGCGTTTCCGCACTGAATTCATTTCTTTGACATCAACAAGAAAAGCCCGGCTGAAATCCCAAAGTCATTGTTATCCATTTAGAGTACCGGCTGAGACACTAAAGCTTAGGAAAAAAGCATGAATAGCAGATACTCTACAGATACCTTCAACAGACTATTAAAGACGGCTTAGTTCTTTTTAAGCAAAAGCGCATTCGCCCTGCTACAACTGTCGGTGGATATGCAGCCTAGATGGAACACGGTTGGGGGGGGCGGGGAGAATACAGTACCTGCGCAAGCCGTGCCCCCTCTTTGCTTTGAAATAAGGATGGGTGAGATCTCCCCTCCAGCTGAACTCAGAAAGCATTCAGTTCTTTCCAATCTGCGGGGGGCGAGGAGGAGATCAGGTTTTATCTGAGTCTTTTTTTCTGAGAAAGCTCCGTAAAATCAAATAATAATAATAATAATAATAATAATAATAATAAATTTTTATTTATACCCCGCCCTCCCCAGTCAAAAACCGGGCTCAGGGCGGCTGACACCAACAGAATTACAATAAAACATAAAAACAATTAATTAAAATACAGATTAAAATACAGTATTAAAATTTAAAATGCAGCCTCATTTCAAGTAGTCCATAAATCCAAGCCATGAGGGAGGAAAACACAGGGGTCAGGCTGAGTCTAACCCAAAGGCCAGGCGGAACAGCTCTGTCTTGCAGGCCCTGCGGAAAGATGACAAATCCCGCAGGGCCCTGGTCTCCTGGGAAAGAGCGTTCCACCAGGTTGGGGCCAGTACTGAAAAGGCCCTGGCTCTAGTAGAGGCCAATCTAGCCATCTTATGATTCGGGATCTCCAGAATATTATTATTTGTGGACCTTAAGGTCCTCCGTGGGGCATACCAGGAGAGGCGGTCCCGTAGGTATGAGGGTCCCAAGTCGCATAGGGCTTTAAAGGTCAAAACCAGCACCTTAAACCTGATCCTGTACTCCACCAGGAGCCAGTGCAGCTGGTAAAGCACTGGATGAATGTGATCCCACGGCCGGGACCCTGTAAGGAGCCTCGCCGCGGCATTCTGCACCCGCTGGAGTTTCTGGGTCAGCTTTAAGGGCAACCCTGCATAGAGCGAGTTACAATAGTCAAGCCTGGAGGTGATCGATGCATGGATCACTGTGGCCAGATCGGGGCGAGAGAGGTAAGGGACCAACTGCTTGATGCGGCGGAGATGGAAAAATGCCACCTTTGCTGTGGATGCAACCTGCGCCTCCATGGAAAGGGAGGCGTCAAAGGTTACACCCAAACTCTTGACAGAAGGCGCTGGTACCAATTGAGCCCCTGCAAAAGATGGGAGTTGGCCCCCCAACCCCATGTCACCCCGACCTAGCCAGAGGACCTCTGTCTTCGAAGGATTTAACTTCAGTCGGCTCCCACGTAGCCATCCAGCCACAGCTTCCAAGCACCTGGTGAGTGTGTCCGGGATCCCCTTGAGTCCTGTCCTCCCACCAAACGCAACTGAAATCCACAGGCGTCCATAGGAAAGTTAAATTTCCCAGGTCTCCCTATGCTTCCCATGTGGTGGGGGTGGTGGGGAGAGTGAGAGCTCTCCCTCCTTTCTTCTTCCCTGCCCAAACCAGAACCAACAAAAGGTGAAAGGACCTGCTGGGAGGCCTGCATTGGGTGGACCAGAGAGGACCATGGGACTGCTTGAACAGGAGTATGGAAGAAACTTAGTTCTTTCACCTGTGATTCAAATCTGGGCCAGTGAAGGATCATAGAATCATAGAATTGTAGAGTTGGAAGGGACCCGACAGTTACCTAGAGCAACCCCCTGGAAAGCAGGAGTCTGAACATGCATGACAGATGGCCACCCGACTTCTGCTTTAAAATCTCCAAGGAAGGAGGGTCCACAACTTCTCATGGAAGTCTGGTCCACTGTCAAACAGCTCTTAATGTCAGAAAGTTCTTCCTGACGCTTTGTTGGAATCTCCTTTCTTGTCCCCGAGGTACCCTGGGCCTAAGTTGTTGAAAACTTTCCAAAATTAATAAATGATCCTTGGTAGTAAGTGGGCATCCAGTACAGCTGCTTTAACTACGGTGTCACATGTTCTTGACTAGATGCCCCCATCAGCAGTCTGGTCAACAAATTTGGTACCATCCAGATGGTGCTGGTCTACATAGGGCTGCCCTAACTCCCGTCATCATTCGTCATTGGCCATGGGGTTGATAGAAGACGTAGCCAGCAACATCTCAAAGGCTACAGATCAGCCCCGTGCCTTATAGAATCATAGAATCATAGAGTTGGAAGAGACCACAAGGGCCATCCAGTCCAACCCCCTGCCAAGCAGGAAACACCACCAAAGCATTCTTGACATATGGCTGTCAAGCCTCTGCTTAAAGACCTCCAAAGAAGGAGACTCCACCACACTCCTTGGTAGCAAATTCCACTGCCGAACAGCTCTTACTGTCAGGAAGTTCTTCCTAATGTTTAGGTGGAATCTTCTTTCTTGAAGTTTGAATCCATTGCTCCGTGTCCGCTTCTCTTATGTTCTTAGATGACCTTCAGAGAAGCTTAAGAACCTAAGAAGAGCCTTCTGGATCAGGCCAACTGCCCATCTAGTCCAGTATCCTATGGACAAGCAGATACCCATGGAAACCCACAAGCAGGAGCTGAGCACCCTCCAGTGATTTCCAGCAACTGGTATTACTGCCTCTGATTATCGAGGCAGAGCAGAGCCATCGTGGCTAGTAGCCATTGATAGCCTTCTCCTCCATGCACATGTCCGATCCTCTTTTGAAGCCACCCATGCTAGTGGCCATCTTTCCCTCCTGTGGGAATGAGTTCCATAGTTTAATTATGTGATGCGTGAAGGAAGTGCTTCCTCTTCTCAGTCCTGAATCTCCCCTTCCCTTAAAGAGAGAATATGTAGCTGATCCAGTGGTGTAGCATGGAATGCCAGTACCCAGAGCTGTCCAGGGGTGTGAGAGGGAGGGAGGGGAATGGATGGAGTATACAAGCACCGAACGACATCTGTGTCACCCAGGAAGTCGGACATACAGAGATGAAATAAGAGTTCCTGTTGTCTGGAGAGGTCATTTCCTGGTTCACATGGAGAATCCATTTTCAACGGAGCCCAGAGACGGAAGCACACAGCTGCATTGAGGCAGCACCGGGTGTCGAATTTTTGCGCCCCTTACAATTTTGTGCCCCCCGCACTCTCAGTCTGCACTGCCACCTTTTAGGCTTCTGGGTGCTGGTGATGCTCCTGTGTCCTGAAAGCAGCCTTTGCCTTTCGCTTCCGGCTCATCTGCACAGCGGTGCCAGGTATAGTGGGCAGAGGGTGAATCATAGAATCATAGAAAATGTGGTTATTGGGAGAAATTTGCACTGCAATCCTGATGAATTTTCACGAAGACTTAAAAAAGAAACAGAGATTGAATCATTCCATCTAGCCTTTTAATGGTGGACAGTCCCAGAAATGCACAAAAGCACAGCCCTCTATGATCATTGGCCTCTCAGCACCTGTTGTTTAAAGGTATACTGCCATTACATACTGAGGATTTGATTAACTAGCACGGTTAATTACAGGTCAATAGACCCACCCTACCTGAATTTTCCTAACACTTAAAATCATAGAATCATAGAGTTGGAAGAGACCACAAGGGCCACCCAGTCCAACCCCCTGCCGAGCAGAAAACACCATCAAAGCATTCTTGACATATGCCTGTCAAGCCTCTGCTTAAAGACCTCCAAAGAAGGAGACTCCACCACACTCCTTGGCAGCAAATTCCACTGTCAAACAGCTCTTGCTGTCAGGAAGTTCTTCCTAATGTTTAGGTGGAATCTTCTTTCTTGTAGTTTGAATCCATTGCTCCATGTCCGCTTCTCTGGAGCAGCAGAAAACAACCTTTCTCCCTCCTCTATATGACATCCTTTTATATATTTGAACATGGCTATCATGTCAGCCCTTAACCTTCTCTTCTCCAGGCTAAACATACCCAGCTCCCTAAGCCGTTCCTCATAAGGCTCATGAGGGTGCTTCAGCTCCCCCAATATTTGGGGGCAGGGGGCAGCGTCCCCCAATATTGAGGTGGCCACCACCCCCTGCTGCCACTGGGTGTCTTCTGCATGCCCCGGCTCCAGTTGCTGGGACACTGGTGGCTGGGATGAGCGCAGTAAATCTTTGCTTCACTTGTCCCAGCTGCAGCCCAGGAGCCGAGGAGCCCGGCAGGCGCTGGGATGAGAAAGTGCAGAAATCGACCTCCATGCATCCTGGCCCCCACCTGGTGCACACCAGGTGGCATCACGTGACGTGACACCTGACCGTAGCCCCTCAATGTGGGGGCATCATCAGGTCCCGCAGGAAGAACACCAGGCAGTTCCTTCTGGCCCAGTCCTGCTTCAAGGTTCCTGCCGCTAAACTTTAAGGGTGGGGGAGCAGCAGAAGAAGCGGCCCATTTGGCAAATGGCACAGGGCAAGATCAATGTTTTGTAATTAAGGTCTCATTTGTTTCGAGCAGCTTACAAAGCCTTGTGTATCTCGGGAGGCTATCAGATCTTGCACACAGCTCCAAGGCCCTCCGTGTCACGGTGCAAACATGGGGTTTCGTTCCATTCTTTCGTGTTGGGAGGTGGGGGGAACACGGCATGAAAACAGCCCGGCAATATCAGCGAGCAGCATCCCATTGTTTGCAGAGGATGCCGTCAGTTGCAGCGACAGCCCCTCCTCTGTTTTTTTAATTTCCCCCCAAAGGAGATGAAATTAGCCGGCGCACCCTCTAAATTGTGTTTTCAGAATCTTATCAACTCAATGTGAGGGAAGGCCAGAAGACCACATTTCAGGATTATTAAAATCGCAATAGAAAAGATGTTTGCTGTGGAAAAGATTAAGCACCGGGAATTGTCGTTCTGCCCCCACCCTCAGAACCTCCGTAACTCCCTTTGGCTGTTTTGTGATGTTATTTTTTCATGAGAGCAAATATGCTGATGACAGCCTGATGTTGTTATAATGTGCTTCTCAAAGCATATTATAAGGGATTAAAACCCAAGGTGGGGGGGGGGGGGGAGATGCAGTGGCAGGAGCTATAATGGTAGTGCTAGTGGTAGAATGCTTTGCAACTCTCTGCTAGTGTATTGATGCCATAATCAAGCTGGTACGGGGCAGGCAGCCACTGGATCAGTCCCAGAGAACAAAGCACAGGTGGGGAACAGGGGGCCCTTCTGATAATAGGATCATAGAATTGTAGAGTTGGAAGGGACCCCAGGTGCAGGAATCTCAGCTAAAGCATCCATGACAGATGGCCACCCAACCTCTGCTTAGAAACTTCCAAGGAAGGAGAGTCCACAAGCTCCCAAGGAAGACGGTTCCACTGTCTAACAGCTCTTGCTGCCAGAAAGTTATTCCTGATGTTTAGTCAGAATCTCCTTTGCTTGTACTTTGAATCCATTGGTTCGGGTCCTACGCTCCAGAGCAGGAGAGAACAGGCTTGCTCCATCTTCCATGTGACAACACTTCAGATATTTGAAGATGGCTATCGTATCTCATTGGCCACTAGTCCAATCACCTCCTAGAATCATAGAGTTGGAAGAGACCACAAGGGCCATCCAGTCCAACCCCCTGCCAAGCAGGAAACACCATCAAAGCATTCTTGACATATGCCTGTCAAGCCTCTGCTTAAAGACCTCCAAAGACTCCACCACACTCCTTGGCAGCAAATTCCACTGCCGAACAGCTCTTACTGTCAGGAAGTTACCCAGCCACTTCTATCCTGGCAGATAGAAGGGGAAGAAATGGAGGCAGTGAGAGATTTTACTTTCTTGGGTTCCATGATCACTGCAGATGGTGACAGCAGTCACGAAATTAAAAGACACCTGCTTCTTGGGAGAAACCTAGACAGCATCTTAAAAAGCAGAGACATCACCTTGCCAATAAAGGTCTGTATAGTTAATGCTATGGTTTTCCCAGTAGCGATGTATGGACTCTGGTCAGAACTCTTTTACCCCATAGTAGGCCTATTGACATTGGTGGGACTAAATTGACCTTGATTGTGAAGCTTAATCTGCCTTAATTCGCTCTGGGGTCCAATGATGGCCCAACTATTGCGTCCCCATCTTCCCTTTCTACCCACCATGAAATTTGTGTTTTCATTGCAGCTCTGAATATGACGCTCTCCGTCTTGTCACCCCTTAAGACGCTTGGGGGATATTTTGCCCTTAAGTATATCTCCCAGGCAGATTGTGCATCCTCCCAGATCTCTGTAGAAAGAAGTTCTTACTGACAAAGCCCCTGAAATAAATCTGTTGAAGGTCACACTGATTCTATAAGCTCTTCTGCTCCAGAAAGGTTCTCCGGGGGCCTCTGTGCTTTGCAACAAGTCTTGCAGGAGGAGAATCAGATGCTAGCTTTATGCTCCGATACTGAAGACATCTTTCAACAGCATTCAAGCTGGTGCCAAACGTCTTGCTCTGCTTTCCTTTGGACCACACCAGTGTGGTCGAGAGGGGGGCCTCATACTCTGGGCAGCCCAGGACCTCCATACACACTGCCCAGGCCTGCGCCCCAGAAAGGTCACATTGGTGATGCTGACACAGCAATAACAATGCAGAAAGCAGCAGCTATGAGTTACTGCAGCAGGCTGTGTGATTCTCCAGCGGTTTGAATTCACCCCCAGAGGCGCACTGCGTTGTGTCTTGAGAGAGACGTATTTCCACAATCTGAGCTGTTTCACTGTTGGAGCTAGAGCTTAAAGCTCCCGCTTTTCGGAAGTGGGGAAATTGATAGAGTAAGGGTGTTCGTGAACTGTCTCTTTTCTTTGTGTGGTTATACCGTGTTTCTCATATTTTAAGACGTAGCCATAAAATAAGACGTAGCAGGATTTTTCAAGCATTTGAGAAATATAAGCCATACCCCAAAAATAAGCCATAGTGGTAGGCACCGTTCTGGAGGGCGCCAAGGAAGAGGCGAGGCTGCCCACACCTCTCCGGTCACCTCCGAGCCTCCGGGAACCAGCAGCAGCAATGCCAGCTGCGGCAGGAGGAGGAGGAGGCTTGCCGGGTCAGCACCCAGCAGCACCATGCGGAGCGCCCCGAACCTCCAGGAGACGGCAGAAGGAGGAGGCGGCTTGTCGGGTCGGCACCCAGCAGTGCATGCAGAGCGCCCCAACCCTCCAGGAGCCAATGCTCCTGCTGGCTTGGGGCTTGGAGCACGCAGCGCTGCTGGGCGCCGACCCAGCAGGCCGCCGCCTCCTTCTGCTGTGTTGCTGCTGCTGACTCCCAGAGGCTCGGGGCGTGCTGGGCGTTGACCCAGCAGGCTGCCTCCGGAGCCCCGACCCGGCGGTGGGACGTGGCAAGAGCCGCAGCACGCGCCGCTCCGAGCGCCGACCCAGCGGGACCCAGCAGCGTGCCCTGCTGAAGCGCCGACAAAACGCCCACCAGCGCAGCAGCAGCAACAGCCAGTTCCGGGCGCCGAGCCACGACAGGAAGAGGAGGTAATTTTTTTTTAAAAAAAGACACCCCCGAAAATAGGCCATAGGCTTATTTTCTTGAGTAAAATAAATATAAGACGGTGTCTTAAATTATGAGAAACACGGTACTTGGTGTTGGTTCATACCTGCCAAGTCTCCCGCAGAAAAATACAGGATCAGCAGCAGCAGCGGCACTGGAAGTTGCACCGGAAGATGGCCGCCGCCATGTGGCCACCCCTAAGATGGCCGCCAGGCATGTGTAGAAGGTATTTTCGGCGCCAGTGGCGGCCATTTTCTGGTGCCCATAGATGGGCAAACCGTCACCAGAAAAATGGCTGCCGGCAGGAGCGGATTTAAGGGAGATTTACGCAGAGTGACATTCCCTTTTTGTGCGCAGCAAAGCGTGTGCGTTCAGGTTTGTTAAAACCTCTACAACATTATACTTCCGGGCAAAGTCCCCTTTGTCCCTCTTAAAAGAAATACACAACACAGTGTTTATAAAATAAGATAGAGTTTACTTACAGTTTCATCCTGAGTTAACAGCATAATCTCAGAAAGGCAGGCTTGCTTAGAAAAGTTACAATTATATACATGTGGAGACTACTTAGTAAAGTGAGGCTCCATTTGGTCTCTCTCTTGGCTGCTGGCTGGGAGCTTTTGTCTGCCAGCTAATCCATCTCATCTGCATATGTGGAGGAACAGGAACTTAGTCAGGTGTTCCCCAGGTGAGTTCCTCTTAGTGGACACTCTAGGAACTGTTGTGACTTGTCTGCCCCAGTGTTCCATCCCACAAGATGAAGGTGAAGGGAGGTCCAGTGTGGTACAAACCCCTTTCGATGAGCAGCGGTGACTCAGCTGCACTTGCACTGCGCTGACCTCCACACTGTCTTGCCAGTGTGTTTGCACCATGCCAACCTCTCTGCCCTACCCTTTCCCCTCTCCCTCCCAGTAAGCAACAGCGAGGGCAGGTGGGCAGCCACCCCCACCATCTACTGCTGCCGCAGCCCACAAAAGACTCCCCACCTCTGGGTTAAATAATCCTCTTTAGACAACAAAGAGTCTAAATAAACATTTGATTTTTCTTCCTTGTCAGATGTTAATCTGCCATACGGATTAACGGAGGGGGGGAGAGAGAGTAAAACAGAGCGGGTTGGGGGGAATCACATCAGCAAAAGGGGAAAGTGGTTGGGGGTGGCATGGTCGGAGAGGAAAGGAGGCGTTTGAGTGAAATTAAAACCTTGGGTGAGGAGGGTGGGAAGTGGAGGTGAGCTGTTCTGAAAGTGACGCAGGGGAAGGCGATCTGGAGAGATGAAAAGACGGCTGATCACTTTAAACATGAAAGGAAATAACCCAGCGGAATAGTAAGAACCACATGTAGAGCTGAAATCAGATTATATTGCTTCCCCCCAGCGAATTAACTCCTGTGTAATGGAGTACTGGGGACTTTATAAAAGAAAGGCTTTCGGGGGTGGGGGGTGTCGATGTTAATCCATGTGTATCTGACATTAAATAAACCCATTGTTTAAGGTGGGGGTATATGATGTCAGAAAAGGAAAAGGCTTGCTGGTTTCTCCCCCTCCCCTCCTCACCAAGTGCAAGTAAGTACAAATCAAGAAGCGTAACATGTGAATGTCACAATTGTGTCTGCAAAGCGCACCTGTCACTCATCAGTGAGCCAGCATTGTCAGGCATGTGGTGGATCTTGCCATTGTTGTTTTGCAACACAAAGTGTGAGCCAGCCCTCTATTATTCAAGGTGCTTTTGAGGCCTAGATCCGGCTGTGACATCAGAAGCCACACCCCCCCCTGCTTATTGGTTGTGCTGGTGGCGCAGCAGCAGCAGCTGAGAGTCACTTGCCATTTTAATTGCCCAGAATGCCCCCAACATTGCCAAGTTCAGAGTTCTTTCCTAGCCCGAATGTTTGCATTCGCTTCTGGGGTCCAGGGGCCTGTGGGGCGGGGCCAGAAAGAAAAGTGGGCAGAGCAATGCATGCAAGTTTCAATCCAGGACTGTCCCCGGAGACTAGGGACACTTGGAGGGCCTGGCAATGGCTAATAGCCATGATGGCTCTTGTCTGCTCTGCACTAATGCTTCCGAATACCAGTTCCTGGAAGAGTGATCTCGTCCTGCTTGGGTCCTGCTTGCAGGCTTCCCAGTACGTTTCCGAGCACAATTCAAAGTGTTGGTGCTGACCTTTAAAGCCCTAAACGGCCTCGGCCCAGTTTACCTGAAGGAGCATCTCCACCCCCATTGTTCGCCTGGACACTGAGGTCCAGCTCCGAGGACCTTCTGGCGGTTCCCTCACTGCGAGAAGCGAGGTTACAGGGAACCAGGCAGAGGGCCTTCTCGGTGGTGGCACCCGCCCTGTAGAACGCCCTCCCATCAGATGTCAAGAAATTAAACAACGATCTGACTTTTAGAAGGCATCTGAAGGCAGCCCTGTTTAGGGAAGTTTTTAATGTTTGATGCTTTATTGTGTGTTTTATATTTTGTTGGGAGCCACCCAGAGTGGCTGGGGAAACCCAGCCAGATGGGTGGGGTATAAATATATTATTATTATTATTATTATTATTATTATTATTATTATTATTATTCCCATTGGGTCACTGTGAGATCAGGATGCTGGACTAGGTGGGCCATTGGCCTGATCCAGCAGTCTCTTCTCATGTTCATATGAGGAGCCATAAATGATGGCTGAAGGCTCCTAATATCTGCAACCCATACGAAGCATTGAACGGATAATGGCCGCATCAGGTGTTTATTGTCAGGCAGCAAATGTTTCCTTGCTCTTGTATTTTAATTTTTAAGGTGCAAAAGACTGCTGGCGTGAGATGGAAATTTAAAACACACAGTCAGTCACACACACACACACACACACACACACACACACACACAGCACACAATCTCTGGAATAAAACTCAGGCAGAATTGCTCCTACTGGGCTTGGCATTTTAATATCAAAAAGGTTGTGAAATCTAAGAAGCGCTCCAGGGAGAGCCGCCTCCCTCCCTGCCCCTCCTCCCGGGACCCTTTGTGTGCGTGTACACGCTCTCCGGTGAAATTGGGATGCAATAAGTAAAAGTGACAGAATATGTAATTTCCCTCAAATCTTGTGCTGCCGGGAACTTCCGGATTAATAACCTTAAACCATTTTCCTCCTCATTCCGAGCCCAATGAAGATCTCTTGCCTTTCCCCCGCCTTATCTGAATAAATACTCCATTCGAACAAAGTGTGAGAGCTGTCTTATCGCCACCTGACAGCACAAAGGAAAACAGCTTAAGTCTTTTCACTCTTGCTTTCAAAAAATAAATAAAAAACAAAATCATATCGTCTCCCTGCCCATATTGGCAAGAAATTGGATGGGCATGCTGCTTGGCCCTGAAAGAAATCGGAAAGGATTAAACTAGCCAAAGATGGTGGCCTTTGCCAAAGGGGAGTTAAACCTGGGTCTGGACTATACCACTTCAAATTACAGGTCACAATCATGAATGGTTCTCCATTTAAAAAAAAAAAAAAGCAAGTCCCCTCATGTAGAAAACTAGCAGATTAGTGAGAAGGGCAGGACCTTTCTCCCACGCTTGCAAGTTTTCTATGTGCATGGATTTTGGAGAGGTAAGGGGAAAACATTCAGTCATGTGACCCTTCCACTTGTTGTTTATCGGGATAAGTTCCACGATGGCTAGACTTTCATTGGAATCCTGAATGGGGACCATAATGCGTAAGAGCTTTTAAGAAAAGTTTAGAATACGATCATGTTGCCATCCTTCCTGGACTGAACTGTTTCATCTTGATGTTTAATATGCCTGCTTCCTAGTTATGAAAAATGAGTACACAAGGAAGAAATCTTCTCTTAGTCTAGACTAGAGCTCTCCTTGGGAAGCATTTAAAGTACCGTATGCTATTTTTGACACTGAGCCACACAATTGCCCACTGGCAGAGTATATTGCGAACCGTTTCTGAGCTTTGAATCAACTCTCCAGCCTGGGTTTCTGCCTCTGTAGCAAAACTTCTGCCCTGCATCTCCCCATCCTACAAAAAAAGGTACGTTTTTGTTTCCACAGCGCTATCTACAAGAAAAGCTAAAAACTAAGGAACAAAGGCTGCATACGAATCGGCGTCAGTGCAAAGACATCAAGTTTATCAAGGACACAAGGCACAGCAATAAATCATAGCCTTTCTCAGCCTGGCTCAGATTTTGCCACCATAACTTTGGTTATCTTTCGCATATAAAAATTCCTCCTGGTTCGGGGAACACTTAGCTGCACGTCAAAGTTGAGGTTGCAAATGCGATCATGAGCAGGTGGAAATGGCAAGATGAAAAGAAGAAAGGGTATGTGAAAGGATATTAGTCTTTAATCTCTAGGGCTTGGCTTCTGGATGGGGTGTAGCTCAGTTTTAGTTGAGATTCCTGCATTGCAGGGGGTTGGACTAGATGACCGTCAGGGTCCCTTACAACTCCACAGTTCTATGATTCCATGATTATTGTTGCTGTTGTTGGATATTTTCCCTTGAGTCATAGCTGTAATTTACCCTCTAAATGCCATGGTCTCTTCTGTGATTCCAAGGAATACATTCCTTTTTCTCATTGCTGCCCCTCAAAAGTCTGCTACACCTAAATTACTCGCCTAAATTTTATTTCCGAGCACAATTCAAAGTGTTGGTGCTGAACATTAAAGTCCTAAATGGGCCCGCCCCAGTATACCTGAAAGAGTGTCTCCGCCCCCATTGTTCAGCCTGGACACTGAGGTCCAGCTCCGAGGGCCTTCTGGCGGTTCCCTCACTGCGAGAAATGAAGTTACGGGGAACCAGGCAGAGGGCCTTCTTGGTAGTGGCGCCTGCCCTGTGGAACTCCCTCCCATCAGATGTCAAGGAAATAAACAACTATCTGACTTAGAAGACATCTGAAGGCATCCCTGTTTAGGGAAGTTTTTAACGTTTGGTGTTTTATTGTGTTTTTAACATCCTGTTGGAAGCCACTCAGAGTGGGTGGGGAGGCCTGGCCAGAGGGGCGGAGTATAAGTAATAAATTATTATTATTATTATTATTATTATTATTATTATTATTATTATTAATCTCTCTCTTCCCCACATGTCTTCATTCTGCTACACACCAGTATCAACCTGACTCTGTGTATCCATGCCTAGAAGCTCACACCTAATTTAAGGTACCCTCAATTTGTTGTTGTTTAGTCGTTTAGTCGTGTCCGACTCTTCGTGACCCCATGGACCATAGCATGCCAGGCACTCCTGTCTTGCACTGCCTCCCGCAGTTTGGTCAAACTCATGTTCGTAGCTTCGAGAACACTATCCTACCATCTCATCCTCTGTCGTCCCCTTCTCCTAGTGCCCTCAATCTTTCCCAACATCAGGGTCTTTTCCAAGGATTCTTCTCTTCTCATGAGGTGGCCAAAGTATTGGAGCCTCAGCTTCAGGATCTGTCCTTCCAGGGAGCACTCGGGGCTGATTTCCTTAAGAATGGATAGGTTTGATCTTCTAGCAGTCCATGGGACTCTCAAGAGCCTCCTCCAGCACCATAATTCAAAAGCATCAATTCTCCGGCGATCAGCCTTCTTCATGGTCCAGCTCTCACTTCCATACATCACTACTGGGAAAACCATAGGTACTCTCAAACATCTCTCCAAATATCACCGTGCATTTTGAAAAAAGAAAATAGTTACTTCCACTTTAATTATAAAACATTTAAACATTAAGAGGAGCCGGCATTAAAAGCCCCTGTGGTTTGGCAGGGGCTATCAGCTCTGCAGGAGCCACAGTATCTCCAAATGTCGCCTCCCTGTGTGACAAATCACGATAGTTCTGGCCCCAACAGCTTCACAATGTAGGTCAATGTGTTTTCCTGAGATCTGTATTTTCCGGAGCATGATCAGATCTGGGGTGGGTCAGATTGGGTCTGGGTAAGCCTTGACCGAATCAGATCTGACCTGGATTTACAACCAGGGCCAAAAAATCACATTGCGGGGTCTGCACACAAAAGAGAGAGTGGCGGAGAGTACGAATCTCTGTGTATATTTCATCCAGATATGTGAAATTTGGGCTAGATGGGGTGTTAGCTTGTTGATAAAATCCAACTTGTCAGCTGGGTGCTTTTTTACACGTCTCCAATTCTAGTCATTCTTTCATATTTATATATATAAATAAGCAATGCGCGCACACACACGCACACACTCACACAATATCGCAGACAAGTGCGCTTGATGGATGAGATGATTTGAAGCTTTTGACAGCTGCATTTTGTTGTGGGGGGGAAATGACTTTTAGCGAGTTTCAGATAAATGAGCAGAGTTTACTGAAGTGAGAGGAATGCAGGAGGCGTCAGCGAAGTGATGATTTCTGAGGCGAGGAGAGAGAGAGAGAGAGAGAGAGAGAGAGAGAGAGAGAGAGAGAGAGAGAGAGAGAGAGAGAGGAGCATTTTTAAAATTAAGACAGAGAGAGGCATAAAGCAAGACTGTTCTTTAATACCAGATTACAATTTGTTGGTGGGGTGGTGGCGGTCAGAATACCTGAGAGACGGACTTTGGAAGCGGAAGGGGAGACTGCCTGACAGAAAGAAAAAAGAACGTAAGATGTGGAGCCTGTTGGATCGGGACAATGGCCCATCGAGTCAAGCATCCTGTTCTCACAGTGCCCAGATGCTTGCGGAAAACCCACAAGGAGGACCTGAACACAGGAGCACTCTTCCCTCCTGTGGTGGGATGAAACTGTCACGGTCCGGTCAGCGGGCGGTTGAAGCCCTGGCTGAGGACGTCAGGACCAGAGGCAAGATGGTGGTGTAGAAGCAGGAACAGGTGCAGGGCTGAGGGTCCAGCAGCAGGCAGTCACAGGGTCAAGGAGCAAGGCGGAGGCGGAGGTCTGGGAGTCAAGGAGCAAGGCGTCGGCAAGGCAAAGGTCCAAGGAGCAAGGAGCAAGGTGAAGGCTCAAGGAACAAGAAGCAAGGTGAAGGTTCAAGGAACAAGAAGCAAGGCGAAGGTCCAAGGGTCAAGGAGCAAGATGTCGGCAAGGCAAGGGTCCAAGGAGCAAGGCGTCAGCAAGGCAAGGGTCCAAGGAGCAAGAGGCCAGATGCAACAAGGCAGGGATAGCATTGCTGTGGCAAAGAGCTGAAGGGAAATGCTGAGCTTTTATCCTTCCCAGCTCCTGCCACCAGGTGCAGTGAGTTATCAAGTGGCCTTACCTGAGTGGCCACTCCTTGCTTCTCCAGCACAAGCTGAGGCAGGCCCCAGTCCTGCAAAGCACTACAGGCCCCAGAGCCTGACTCCTGCCCACACTCCTGACAGAAACACTGCCTCCATCGTGGCTAGTAGGCATGGGTAGCCTTATCCTTCACAAATCTGGGAATGCTGAGGGTGGCAGGAGAGGATATATTGATTACAAATATCCCTCCTAACTTGCGCTAGCAAGTTTCTTTATATTGTTGTTTAGTCGTTTAGTCGTATCCGACTCTTCGTGACCCCATGGACCAGAGCACGCCAGGCACTCCTGTCTTCCACTGCCTCCAGCAGTTTGGTCAGAGTCATGTTCGTAGCTTTGAGAACACTGTCCAACCATCTCGTCCTCTGTCGTCCCCTTCTCCTTGTGCTCCCAATCTTTCCCAACATCAGAGTCTTTTCCAGGGAGTCTTCTCTTCTCACGAGGTGGCCAAAGTCTTGGAGCCTCAGCTTCAGGATCTGTCCTTCCAGTGAGCACTCAGGGCTGATTTCCTTCAGAATGGATAGGTTTGATCTTCTTGCAGTCCATGGGACTCTCAAGAGTCTCCTCCAGCACCATAATTCAAAAGCATCCATTCTTCGGTGATCAGCCTTCTTTATGGTCCAGCTCTCACTTCCATACATTACTGCTGGGAAAACCATAGCTTTAACTATACGGACCTTTGTCGGCAAGGTGATGTCTCTGCTTTTTAAGATGCTGTCTAGGTTTGTCATTGCTCTTCTCCCAAGAAGCAGGCGTCTTTCGATTTAGTTTTTTTCTTTATATAGCAAAGTGCATTCCCCTTCTTACGCAGCAGAAACTGGTTGCAGACTCGTGTGGGCCTCTTAAGACAATAAACAATTCAATCTGGCTTGCCCAGATTGAGATATGTTCTATTATTCCCGGTAAGACCCCTTTGATCCCTCCTAAAAGAATAAAGACACAACACTCCTATTCACAAGTAACAAAAAGTAGTTTTACTCACTATCAGGCAGAGCACAGTGTGATCCCTGAAGGCAGACTTTAGGCTTAAAGTTACAAACATGTACAAAGGTTTACCCCATATGGGAGATAACATGGGGATAGCTGGTTGGCAGCCAGCAGTCCAGTCCAGGTGAATCAGGAAGTTCGCAGGACAAAAAAGAAGATCAAAGAGAGGGAGGTGGCTGTGCGATTTGGCCTTTTACCAGGTCTGGAAAGGTCATGCTCACCTACTAGTCACATGCAAGGAAGGATGCTCTAGGCCAGGAGGAACAGGAAGCTCGACTGGCTGGAACAACATCCCCTGCATGACCAGTCTAGCAAAACAAGGAATGTTGTACTTGACTGCTCCCAGTGGATTACATCCCACAACAAATTTGTCTATTCCTCTTTTAAAGCTATCCAGGTTTGCAGCCATCACTGCCAGAAGGAACGAAGGAAGGATAAGTAGCTGTGGAGGATCCAGTGAGTTTCTCCAGGCTACAGACAACAGGAAGCTGGACTAGATGGACCTTGGACCTGATGTTTTTGGACCACAACTCCCATCATCCCTAGCTAGCAGGACCAGTGGTCAAGCATGATGGGAATGGAGCTGAGATCCATCATGTATGTAGGTCATGTAGAGTTTCATAAGCAGCTATGTCTGAAGATGAACAGAGAATCCGGTAACTACTATCAATATCCACCATATAATTTAATATGCAGTGCAAACCTCTTCATGTTTTCTCCAGAGTAAGTACCTCTAAGTTCAGTTAGTGTTTCACCTAAATAAGTGTGCATCAGGAATGGGCGAATCTGTCAGCTTCGATTTCTCTGTTTCTCATTTTGCCTCAGGCAGCAACACAATTTGGGCTGGTCCTGCTAGTTTCAAACTGTGGGGCACTCCCTGTTTCTCAGATTCTTTCCTCCCAGAATTCCATGCATGCTGAAGTTTCATTGCATCATCTGGAAGAGTGTGGCTGTGGCAACCCAGGCAGATGGGTGGGGTATTATTATTATTATTATTATTATTATTATTATTATTATTATTATTAGATGAGCAGACACGTCCGTTTTGGTTTTCCTCCATTTTCCCTTTTCTCAGTCTAAAGTGCAGCTCTCTATATTTCCACTTCAGTTTGAGATTTTTTTAAGTCCTCATGAAAATTAATCAGCATTTTAGCGCACATTTCTCCTAATAGCCTCGTGTTTGTATGCAGTTTTGTCTAAAGCACCTCTTTCTGCAAAGAGCCTTCCTGAATCTAATGCATTTTTGTTGGTTATTTTCAAATCCGTTGAGAATACAAAATGAGTTAGTCGGAGGGGGTGGCCCCTGTTGTATCCTGCTAGGGATGGATCCCTTCACATGTGGGTTCTGTCTGCACAGAGGGCTATCCCACAAGCCCATACCACACACCCTGGCAATAACATTGTGTAGACACAGGAAACGAAACAAAAACAAGCCAGGATTTCTTGTGAATGTGGCTTAAGACTTCCTTCTTTTACTCAGTTACTTTCTCTTTTCTTGTTTCCCCTGTCCAATCAATCCTAGTAGGTAAAATCAATGAATATATGTACGAATACCCATGCTGTTCGCCCCGCCAGCCCCCAGCTAAATGGGGATGCAAGTCCTATTTGTTTATTGCAAGAGGTCAAGAGATCATTCTGAGCTACGTTTCGCCAACACCTGTGCCATCATGGAAATTAATAACTCAGATCAATCAAAATTATATTTGATGTCTGGCTTCACAGCTGGACCGGAGGCAGTTGAAGGCAAGGGTGGGAAGGGGAGAGGAAAATGCCAGCTCCCCACCCCCGAAAAACAAAACAGTGACACCTCACACAAAACATTGTCCTTCTGGCATAAACTGCCCAACATTTTCCCGATAAAAATAGGGACATCCTATTCCATAACAACAACAATTTTATTATTTGTACCCCGCCCATCTGTCTGGGTTGCCCCAGCCTCTCTGGGTGGCTTCCAACATACAGTATTTAAAAATGATAAAACATTAAACATTATAAAACTTCCCTATACAGGGCTGCCTTCAGATGGCTTCTAAAGGTTGTATAATTACTTATCTCCTTAGCTCGGGGGTCACAGAATTCCATCCCCTCCAACATTTCTCTGATGAAAGTAGGGATGTCCTAAGGGAAAGCGGGACTTTCTGGGATCAAACCAGAAACCAGGATGGCTTCTGTAAATCCGGGACTGTCCCTGGAAAATAGGGACACTTGGAGAGTCTGCTGCATGGACAATGGCCAGAATCAATTGACCCATTGGGGAAACACAGTAGTGTCTAAAGATGATGTAAGTTATCACAATTACAGTAGCAACCTATGAAACGTCTTCTACTAAACCAAGGGTGGGGAACTGCAGGCCTTGGCCCCAAGTGCAGCCCTTCAGGGCTCCCTCTCTTTCCAAACACCACTTCCCTGAACCCTGATAATTCCAATTGCTTGCCCAGATGGAGTAAAAATAGGGGGTGAGTGTTTGTGTAGAGACTAGCCTACATGGACAGCGATAACATTTACATTCATTGCCCCAATGTCATGGACGCAGAGGAATGGTGGGAGGAACCAGCTGGGGGACCTCCAAGGGAAGAAGGCTCAGAGCCTGGGCAGTGGTGGTGGAACAATGATGAATGGTGAATGGGAGAAGAATGGGAGAACAATGATGAATGATGAATGGGAGGAGGAGGTGTCGGAAGCTGAAGAGGCAACAGGGCTTAGTGAGCAGGAAGAGACTGTGGCAGAGAGCAGTCCAGAACCAGGAGAGGAGGCTGGAGACGAGGGAGGTCAAGAGGCAGAGATGATCCCAGCTGGTGAAGATACACAACTGGAAACAGTATCCACGCCTGTCTTCGAGAGCGTTGGCTATTCTTTGATAGTTTTCCACGACATACTGTTGTAAACAGTAGATGACACAACCTTGATGGCAGAAAGCGAGGAGGAATTAAAGAACCTTTTAATGAGGGTGAAAGAGGAGAGCGCAAAATATGGTATGAAGCTCAACATCAAAAAAACCAAGATCATGGCCACCGGTCCCATCACCTCCTGGCAAATAGAAGGGGAAGAAATGGAGGCAGTGAGAGATTTTACTTTCTTGGGCTCCTTGATCACTGCAGATGGTGACAGCAGTCCCGAAATTAAAAGACGCCTGCTTCTTGGGAGAAAAGCAATGACAAACCTAGACAGCATCTTAAAAAGCAGAGACATCACCTTGCCGACAAAGGTCCGTATAGTTAAAGCTATGGTTTTCCCAGTAGTGATGTATGGAAGTGAGAGCTGGACCATAAAGAAGGCTGATCGCTGAAGAATTGATGCTTTTGAATTATGGTGCTGGAGGAGACTCTTGAGAGTCCCATGGACTGCAAGAAGATCAAACCTATCCATTCTTAAGGAAATCAGCCCTGAGTGCTCCCTGGAAGGACAGATTGTGAAGCTGAGGCTCCAATACTTTGGCCACCTCATGAGAAGAGAAGAATCCTTGGAAAAGACCCTGATGTTGGGAAAGATTGAGGGCACTAGGAGAAGGGGACGACAGAGGACAAGATGGTTGGACAGTGTTCTCGAAGCTACGAACATGAGTTTGACCAAACTGCGGGAGGCAGTGCAAGACAGGAGTGCCTGGCGTGCTATGGTCCATGGGGTCACGAAGAGTCGGACACGACTAAACGACTAAACAACAACAACTGTTGTAAACAGGGATTTTCAACTCTGGCAAATATGAAAACTCAGAAAAGAGAGAGGCTTCTTTGTGTTGATGAGGAGATAGACGAGAGTCTGCTTGTCTCAAGTTACACTTAATATAAACGAGATTTCCCGGCAAAAGCAAGCTCACACCTCTCATTGAGTTTGTATGCATGCTTAAGGTACATATGCAAGAGACTTGTTTATAATTATATTTTGGGAATGATTTGTGTTCTTATGTAGCTGCTTTGCATTATACTTCCTTGATGTTCCATGATCGTGTTATAAAGCAATTGTGTTCTGTGTCATAAATCAAGCACTGCTAGGAGTTGTTTCCTTTCTTTTTTTCAATGTATTTCTTATCAATAAAAAATTCTGTGCAGCAAATTTTTAATTCTGAAAGTGTGGCCCAGATTTTTTAAAAAATGAGATGTACTGTTCTAGAGGCAAGACAGCCCCATTCAATATTACTCAGTATTTACTCAAAGGCACCATAAACATTAATGAGTTTCAGTTACTTTGGGAAGCCTAGATCATTGGAAAGTGTTGCTGCTCGCTACAAGCAATGCTGGGCACTTAAATCTGCAAAATATAATCCTCAGAGCTGCCTGAATGATATGCAGTGGGCATGTCTCAGGCCATTAGTAACCAACACTCTGAATAATTAGACTGGAAAGGAGTCGTGGAAGGAAATATCGTAATGACGATTGATTAGCAGCTTCCATTCAGCTACAGTGATTCTAACACAAAGTAGATCTGTTTTCTCCATGAGCGGCAATAACCAATACAGAACCATTTTCGGGCAAAATGGGTTTTACTGTGTGATTTAACAGACCATAAAATGACTTAAGTAGATGTTATTTTTTTATGGTCAGCCCTCAAATATGAGTGTTGCATCTCCTTCCTTCTGCACAGGCTTGCAAGGCAAGGCGAGATGAATGCTTCAGGTGGCAGGATTCCTCCCTTGTTCCTGATGGTGATGTTCCCTCACCTCTTCTTCCCTGGAAGGGAGGGGGTGCCATTTTGGGCTCCTCCTTGGGTGTTCTCTCTTTCCATGAGAGGACCCAAACCTTGAGTCCTTCAAATGTTCTGGACCACAACTCCTATTAGCCCTAGCCGGGAGGGCTTGTGGTCAGGGTTTCTGGAAGTTAAAGTCCAAAACCTCTGAAGGGCACCAAGATGGGGCAGGCTGGTGTACTGTCTAGAATGCTAGGCTTCAAATGACGAGTCCAGAGTTCAAATCCCTATTCAGTCTAATAAAGATGTGGGGGAAATTCTCCAGTGTGCATTTATGCACAAATTATGGGTGTTATGGTACCCTGATGTCTATCCCTTAATGACCGCCACTCCATCTTCTTATATTCAGTCCTTTTGTGGTGGTTTCTAAAGTGAATTTTGGTTCCACAAAACAAGATATTTTTATATCACATTTGTTTTCCATCATGGAAGCCTAGGTGGCAAACATGAGGTTTTCAGGTGGCCTCCCACCCAAGCACTGCCATAGGAACATAGGAAGCTGCCTTACACCAAAGCATCTGTCTCAGCATTGTCAACACTGACAGGCAGCAGCTCCCCAGGGGTTTCAGATAAGGAGCCTCTCTCAACCCTGCCTTGGAGATGCTGCCAGGGATTGAACATTGGGCCTTCTACACTCAAGGCAGATGCCCTACCACTGAGCTGTGGCCCTTTCCCAAGTTCTCTGCTGCCAGGAAATCCAGGAAAGAACTGTGCGGCTGCTAGCCATTATGCTGACGTATTTCCTCCAGGATCAGAAGCTGTGTGTGCCTCTGGGGCCCAGTTGCTAGGGACTGATGGGCAGGAATGTGCTCATGGCCTGCTTGTGGGCTTCCCATCCAATGTCCCCACTGTGGAAGGCCGTGTGGATCCAGCATTGGCCTCCACAGTCCCTTACGGACTCATTGCTAAAACCTTGTTTATGGAAGACAATCTTACTTGGCGACGAGGGATCACCAAAGAAGAAGATCCATTTGGCCACTGTGGGAACCAGGAAAGGGCTGGTACCTTGGGACTGTGCTTATGTTTTTATGGCTGTGTTGCCATCTCCACCACCACGGCTAAAATGAGCTTATGGAAGATCGAGACGCCTTCAGGTTAAATCTCAATGCTGTGGCAGCTTTGTGGCTCTGTGGCTCTGCATATCTCAAGCACGAAGGAAGCTTTGCCAGCGTCTGTGAAGCTGTGGGTTCTCTCTTCCCCGATCTGTCCATGGTGCTGAATGCTAATTAGCCAATGCCTGTCCCAACCCTCTGCAGTCATTTCCAACCCAATACGGTGCAATTTCTTACTGCTGCATCCTTCAGCCCAAGCAGCGGAGAACAGTCCTCCCTCCACAGACCTCCTAGTTATGTGATCTGCACAGCAATGTCCAGAACCGGGAAGCAGTATAACTGGAGAGATCCCCAAAACAAAGGCTAGCTGTATGGCACAGCATCTGCATTGTATGCAGAAGATCTCCAGTATCTCCGAGTAGGGCTGGGGGTGTCCCCTGCCTCAAACTCCCAGTGTGTGCAGGCAACACTGAGCTAGATGGACCAGTGGTGAGACTCAGTATATGGCAGCTTCCTATGTCGAGAGCAAGTGTGGCGTAGACGTTAGTGTGTCAGTCTAGGGCCTGGGGGGGGGCAGGGTTCGAATCCCTGCTTGGCCATGAAGCTCAACGGGTGATGCTGGGCCAGACATTGCCTCTCAGCCTAACCTACCTCACAGGGTTGTTGTGGAGAGGCGAAAGAGAAACATGTGCGCCATTTTGAGCTCCTGGGAGAAAAGGGTGGGGTATAGGTGGAATAAATAAATAAACAGTGCAAGTACCTGGCATGAGGCAAGACTCTCAGTCAATTAGATGTCCACCTTTCCAATTAACCTGGAGGCAAACCAAAGCATCCAGGTGTAGATGCAGTCAAGCAAAGGGCTGGAAAACTCAGTCGGAAAGCAGATTGCTCGTCGCAGCCTGTACATCGTAGAGAAGGGCCTTAGTATAGGGATGTGAATAGATGAGCTAGGAGAGGATATATTTATTAGATATTATCCTTTTTTCCTCACGTTTGTGAGTTCAGCAGAGGGCCATCCCTTTGCAGCTTAAAAGGGAAGCTTAGATAGGCTAGTTTTAGCCTTTTAGTTTAAGTAATCCAGGGTGCTTTTCATAGAATCATAGAATCGTAGAGTTGGAAGAGACCACAAGGGCCACCCAGTCCAACCCCCTGCCGAGCAGGAAACACCATCAAAGCATTCTTGACATATGCCTGTCAAGCCTCTGCTTAAAGACCTCCAAAGAAGGAGACTCCACCACACTCCTTGGTAGCAAATTTCACTGCCGAACAGCTCTTACTGTCAGGAAGTTCTTCCTAATGTTTAGGTGGAATCTTCTTTCTTGTAGTTTGAATCCATTGCTCCGTGTCCGCTTCTCTGGAGCAGCAGAAAACAACCTTTCTCCCTCCTCTATATGACATCCTTTTATATATTTGAACACGGCTATCATATGTCTCTCTTCTCTGAAGAAGAACCTTCTCTTCTCCAGGCTAAACAGCAGACTGGATTCTCCTGGTATTTCCCCCCCCACACACACACACACCTTTCCTCCCTCCTTAAAACAATCACACACAAAAAGTTAAGAAATAACATTTACTCACTCAGAATACTCGTTGAAGTGTATAACAGATATAGAAGCTGGGTTCAGGCAGGCTTAAAATGGTAATCCATTTACAAAGACATACTTTGCTCTAGTTTATAGTGGAGCCTGAGCATTGGAGATCAGACATGCAGATATTCCACACTGCTGGAATGAAGCAAAAGAACAAAGAACAAAGAGGAAATGCCCAGCCAGGTGGGGAGATTATATATATGGCTTTGCCCTCCCCCTGGCAGGGCACAGGGGGAGTGGCTCTCAAAGTTGTCTCTAGCAAACTTACAGGGAAACTCTGTGCGCTTCAGGTCCTATCATGTGCCTATCTGGCAAACATGCATTGTGGGTTTGGCTGCATTGTAAAGATCCCATGCTTAGCTCCATGGCAGAGCATCTGATGCGCATGCACAAGGTCCCTAGTTCAGTCCCCAGCATCTCCATCCCACTTGAACACCCTGGAGAGCCACTGCTGTTGAAGGAAGGTGTATCCCAATTTTGATCATATAGTTTGCCAATTCTGATCAGGCAACTGACTGCGCAGCTCGACCCCAAGCTGGGCCCCGCAAAATCCCAAGATGTTTTCTCTCTGTTTCTTTTGAAGACCCATTAGTGCCTTCTTGCCAAAGTGTAATGTAAACTTTAGACAGGATGCCCTGCTAGTTATCAGTAGCAGGGAAGGCCTGATGGCTGGCCTTGTCAGGAAGACAGAACGGGTCTTATCAGAAGATGATGCCCTACCAGTTTGATGCACAGACCAGGCAAGACAGGAATTCAAGCCCCCACATTCAAGGCTGCTCAAGGCTGGTACCAGGGTCACCCAGAGCTTTACATTGACAATGTGTGTATGATAAGGTGCAGGACAGGAATCTTCCTGTATATGTAACCCTTGACCCCTTTGCTTGCACACACTTACAGAGTGGATTCATGGGGAGGGGGTAGAGGAGCCCCAAAAGAGGATAAAAACCCCATGCAAACTGTCTCTTGTTGCTCTTGCTGTGAACTGATCACGCAGTGCCTTTCTGCTAGCAGAAATAAACTCTTTCTCTGAAGCGACCTCGGTGTCTCTTGACTCCTTCCTCCCTCCTGGGAGCAATGCGACATTCCCCAGCCATAAAGAGGGAAAAGGCTACATTTCCAAAAAGGCTACACTGTCAAGATGGTTTTTTGGGGTCAAGCCTACATTGAGGCTTTCTTTGGAGCTAGTTATAACCCAGTGGGGTCACCTGTATGTCACCTAGCAGGTGCTGAAGTTCATATTGAGTTCTTGCCTGCAACCCATTGTAACCGCTTAGGGATTTTGTGCATAAAGATTCCGATCATTGTCATCTCACCGGGACTGGGTCTTATGGAATTTGCTCATGTTCTCACCTTGAAAGGATGAGTCCAGCTCCATCAAAGGCTCACACCATCCAATCCTGGATGATTGGCAGAAGAAGTTGATAGAATATATGGAACTGTCTGAATTGACCGGGAGACTCTGGGATCGGAGCGAAGAAGCAGCGGAAGAAGATTGGAAGAAATTTAAAATTTATTTAAAGAATAAGGGTATAGTAGATAAGGAATAAGGGAAGTGAGGGAGATAAATTAGAGGTTGTAGATTATACAATGGTAAGAGAAAAGTATAGTTAGAAGTTGATAAAATTATTATGAAGTAAGATATAGATAGAATATAAAAGGACAAGATGTAAAAGATAGAAAAATAAGGAAATATTAAAGTTATAGGTAGAATATATATAAGATCTAGACTTTACTACAGAGGTGAGGTTAAGAATCGCAGAAGGAGAGGGAACGAGGAAATCATTAGATTGGAAATAAGTGCTATAAGTTTAGAATTTTTGTTTTTTCTTGTTTTTATATTTTTTGCATTTTTGTATTTTTTGTATTTTGTATTTTATTTTTGTTTTGTTTGACGTGGGTGTGTATTTTGTTGTATGTTTTGTTGTTTGAAAATCCTTAATAAATACATTATTTTTTTAAAAAAAACAAAGGCTCACACCATCACCATGGAGCCCCCTCCATCAAGGAACATCAAAGAGACATCTTGCTCCATCCGCATCTGAAAATCTCATATTTGCAAGAGCCAATGTGTGATGCTGAATATAGGGTTTTCCAAGCTTCTCTGTCTGGCCCCTTGGACTTTCCCTAGGCCATACCTGCTCCTTGCACTGTATCCTTGAACTGTGCCCAAGCCTCTTGCTGCCCAGCATAGAGAGATGGCCAGGTGTGGCAACCTCTGAATTTTGCACGGCTGGATTGCAGCCTACTGGGCAAAGGTGACAACCGCACCAAGTCACCTGTCCACTTTTGCCTCTGGAACATGACCCCCTGAAGATTCCCCCACAAGAGAATGTGGCCCTCGGGCTAAAAAAGTTTCCCCGCATCACATTGGGTGTGGATGTTTGTGCATTTACCAGGACTGCTTCCAATCTGTGGCTTGGTGGCACTGTTTTAAGCACGGGGCACAGAATGCCCCATTACAGTATCAATTATGCCACATTTAAAATGTGAATGCATAACGGGTCGATGCAGCTGTCTCTGCTACATGAGAACTAGAAACTCGCCTTTCTGTCTAAAAAGCAAGCAAGCGGGCGATTCCTCGGCAGCTCCCGAGAGTTTCCTCTACTGCTTTTCGAGGGACGTGAGATTCGAGGGAGGGTGGCAATTGGAAGAGGTGGGAGGCGAGATTCTCTGCAAGGTGATAATCAGCAATGGGATGGAGGCAGCCGAAACGCAAGCAGAGAGAGAGAGAGAAAGCAGAGGCGCTCTTGAAATATATATGTGCAGTAATGCATTGTGTGAGCACCTGTTTGCACTTACATATGCTCAGTCGGAGAAAAAAAATGTTACCTGCCACACCGGGATTCATTTACAGGAGAAGATGAGACACATCTATGCTGGAAATGATGGGCAGAATCATATAATAATACTGTGCTGAATTATTGATGAACGGTGCAGAGGATGGGGAGAAAGGCTTGGAAGTGTTTCCTCCTCTCTCTCTCTCTCTCTCTCTCCCTCTCTCTCTCTCATTCTGTCTTTTCTCATGTATCTCAAATCAACAGGGGTGCTGCCTGAAATATCACAACTCCATACCCTCCAACATCTCTCCTATGGAAATAGGGACGTCCTATACCAGCAGCAGCACCAATATCATCATTTTATTTATACCCTGCCCCAGCCACCCTGGGCAGATTCCAGCATATATAAAACACAATGAAACTATACAGAGCTGCCTTCAGATGTTTCTAAAGGTGGCATAAGTTACTTATCTCCTTGGCTCGCATAACTCTATACCCTCCAACATTTCTCCGATGAAAACAGGGACACACTAAGGGAAAGCGGGACATTCCGGGATCAGATCAGACACTGGGACAGCTTCTGTAAACCCGGGGGTGTCCCTAGAAAACAGGGGCACTTGGAGGGTTTGCAACACCAGCCACCTCCCAAATCCCTCTAGCCTAGAAGCTTTGAGACCCTTTGGAATTCCCTCCTCTTAAATATGAGAAAGGTTCCATCTCTGTTGTCTTGTTGGGGCCTCCTGAAGACCTTCTGCTTTCAAACAAGCCGCTTAATTGGAGATCCTTCCAAGTCTACATCTGTATTGGAATGGTTTTTAATATTTTGTTTGTTTGTTTGTTTGTTTGTTGTATTTACACTCCACTTGACATCCTATTTAATAATAATAATAATAATAATAATAATAATAATAATAATACCCCGCCCATTTGACTGGATTGCCCCAGCCACTCTGAGCAGCTTCCAACATATATATAAGCATAATAAAACACTAAACATAAAAAACTTCCCTATATAGGGCTGCCTTCAGATGTCTTCTAAAGGTGGTAGAGTTACTTATCTCCTTGGCTCAGGGGCCGCATAACTCCATAGAGCCAGTGTGGTGTAGTGGTTAAGAGCGGTAGACTCGTAATCTGGGGAACCGGGTTCGCGTCTCCGCTCCTCCACATGCAGCTGCTGGTTGACCTTGGGCTAGTCACACTTCTCTGAAGTCTCTCAGCCTCACTCACCTCACAGAGTGTTTGTTGTGGGGGAGGAAGGGAAAGGAGAATGTTAGCCGCTTTGAGACTCCTTCGGGTAGTGATAAAGCGGGATATCAAATCCAAACTCTTCTTCCATACCCTCCAACATTTCTCTGATGAAAATAGGGACGCCCTAAGGATAAGTGGGACATTCCAGGATCAAATCAGAAACCAGGATGGCTTCTGTAAATCCGGCCCTGGCCCTGGAAAATAGGGACATGTGGAGGTCCTGCTCATTGAATCCCCATCACTGGTGGAGGAAGAGGAGTGGGGGGAGCGCACCGCCCCCGGCAGCGCGATCCCGGTGGGGAGCCATCGCGGCTGTTCCCCCAGGGCACGTGCCATGCCCCTGGGCCGCACGCCAACCCTACCCCCACCTGATCTCTGCCCTCCCCCTGGTGCCGCATGGAGCTCTGCCACTGATCCCCACAGCAACCCTATGAGGTAGGTCAGTCTGTCTGGGAGACCCTGAATGGCTCAAGGTCACTCAATGAGCTTCATGGCTGAGTGGGGATCCGATCCCTGGTTTGCCAGGTCCTAGTCCAACACTCTAATCCTGACACCCACTAGCTTTCTCATTGTTCTATTGCAGGTCCAATTCCCAAGATTCTGTGATCTACTCACAGAATAATAAAAAACTGGCAGTGATCGACCCCTTTTTTGGAGTGGAGGGTTTTTTCAGGTCAAAGTTGTTGGGCTTTTTTTAGGCAGGAAAGTCCCATTGCGGACAGGAAAAATGTAGAGATAGAGTAAAGGGGAAAGGGGAAATGTCGCTTTTCTCTGGCGAACTTGACCTGTTGGACATCCCTGTTCTATTGCTTGCTCTTGGTGCCCTGGGTGCCTTGGTGCCCTGTTGATGGATCTTAACCATAACTCTTGCTACCAGCTGCCAAGTCAGTGAATTCCAGGACGACGACCAGGAACAGAACTTGCTGACTAGTATCTTGATTTTTGTTGAGTTTTATTATATACAGCAGAATAAAGCACAGCTTTGTACAAGTTACTACAGTGGAACCTCGGTTTATAACTACCTCTATTTACGAACGCCTCCGTTTACGAACGCCGCAGGCCCAGAAGTGTTTACATCCGGGTTCTGCGGCATCGGATGCGCAGATCGCTTCTGCACGCAGAAGCGCTCTATCGGCGCTTCGCGCACACGCAAAAGCGTACCTTCGGGAAGTGTATGCCTCCGTTTACGAACGCCTCCGTGGAACGGATTGCGTTCGTAAACCGAGGTTCCACTGTATATACACAGACAAGATTCAAACTCCTATTCCAAACTCTACACTCCAACACCAAACTGCTGTGTCATACTGCTTATAAGGGAGAACTTAGCCAATCACCACCTGTTGCTATGTTTCCCTGTCTCCAAGCAGACTTTCTCACGTACTCTGTTTAACTTGGCTTGTTGCCAACTCACTAATTGTCTACTCCAAAAGCTGCAGTACTCACATGTCTCAACAGGCTCCTTTGAGGGTGGAATGCAAATGTAATTAATTACTTAATCAAATATTGGGATCCGTCCCACCCACGCTTGGGGGGGTGAGGGGTGTCCTGCCTTCGGCATAACCTGTTCCTGTTGAGCTGTCACATTGGGTGGTATACAATTGGATTCAACCTAACATATATTCCCCCTTTAAAAAAAACAACACTTTTATACTACATCCCCGAGGGTTGGACGGGGGAAGTAAAACCCAAGGAATTATGAAAACCCAAAGGATCAAGGGAGTCCTGCATGTGAGAATAGATGCTCATTTTTAGAGATGAAGAGTTTAGCTCCCGTGCATTATGGGATTTCTGCCATATAAATATGACAATACACCGGTGAGCGGTAGACTTAAAATCATTCTTTAATGTCCTTTGTTGTCTCAAGCAAAGAGCTATAAATGTCCACGGCATCCCTTCCACCCCAACCTAATGGGATTTCTGCTGGAGCGTGCCTGTCACCGAGGCTGAAAAAATGGATCTCTCACCTTTTTAAAAATAATTTGATAACCTTATTATCCCATCAGAAAGGGAATGTCTTGAGCTGAGACATGTACTAATGGCCGCGCTGAATGCACTTTGATTTTCTTTTAATAGCCGTCGGAACCAGCCAAGAGTTGTGTATTATCTTGTTATAATGGTCTCAGGAGGGGCAGACGAAGATAATTTTATTATGGAGGGGAACGAAAGTGTGGAGTTTTGTGTGGGGGGTTTCTCTTTATATATATATATATATATAAAAGCTGGTAATACAAAAATGAATGCTCCCCAGGTGTGAACCTGCGGCATCCTTTGAAAAGGAACAATGCCCTTTCCTCTGGCAAACTCTCACACGGAGGTGCAATGTGTTGTAAATGGAAAGGAAGCCGGCTGCTTCCGTCTGGGTTCATGTGGGGTTTTTGTTGTCGTTCTGTTTCAATCACCAGCCAAAAGTGCTCAGTTCTAATGTCTGTCTGTGCAAATTTTCGGCAGCGGTGGTGGTGGTGAAAATCATCATGCAGGCCCTCCACAGTTGGACTCCAATTCCCATCTGCCCCAGCTGACATGGACTAATTGTTGGTGCTGATGGGAGCTGGAGTCTAAATGCATCTGGAGGGCCACAGGATCCTCACCTTGGAGGCAGGGGGGGAGGAACCCGCTGGGGAACCACCAAGGGAAGAAGGCTCAGAGTCAGGGGTGGGGGTGGGACAATGATGAACAGGCAGAGGGAGAAGACTTCGAAATTCACAGTTTTCCAAAGTTTTCAAGCCAGTTCTCCAGCCAAGCAATGTGCAGCAAAACGTATACATTAGGGTAAAGTGTGCATATGAATGCATCTGCTAGTGAAAAGAATGTACAAAAATGCATTAGATATGGGGAAATCACTGGCAAAAATATAAATTTCTCAAAGACCGCGTACAAAAAAATGTGTTTATTGGGAGAAATTTGCACTAAAATGCTGAAGACTTTCTATAAGGATTTTTGAGGGAGGGAGGAAGGAAGGAAGGGAGGGAGGGAGGGAGGGAGGGAGGGAGGGAGGGAGGGAGGGAGGGAGGGAGGGAGGGAGGGAGATGCTGCAGGAATATGGAGAACTGAATTTCACAATGGAAAAAAATGAGAAACCAAGTGTCAGAGATGGCTGCGGCTACTCTTGAGTAAAGACGCTCCACTCCGTCTTGTCTTTCAGAGTTTTATTGTGCATACTATTTACAGTGCAAGAACATCAGCAAACATGACTGCTCAGTCCGTGTCAGAACCCCGCAATGACTTCTTCCGGGTTCTTGACCAGCATAAAAGCCTGGCCACCCCAAAGTGCCGCCCCCTGGCCCTACGGATGCATGCGCACCTCAATTCTGGCGTCAGAGGGAATGGTCTTCGTTCTGGCGGCCCTTTGTCCGACAACTCCCCAGACTCCTCCTCTCCTGGCCCCCTCTCTTCGCGGCGCTGAGGCTCTGGTACCCTACAGAGCCCTCTCTCCTCCCTGCTTACTTCCTCAGAGCTTGTCAGGATGACAGGGGGCGGCTCTCTGTAAGGCATCCCCCTGACACCAAGAGAACCAAAAATTGACATTTTCTCCATCCCTGGTCATGGATGATGGGAGTTGTAGTCCAGCAGCTTCTGGAGACCCACCTGGTCTAATTGTTTTTCCCAGATCTTTGGTTCATGGGAGAAACTCTAGTGTTACATCACTTCATGAAGAGCACAACTAGGGATGAATTATGGGGTGCTTGGAGTCATGAACTTCGGGGTTTGGACAGTCCTAACCAACAATCGAGTTCTCCTCCCGCTCTTTAGCTGACGGATGCATTCAGACAGATAACGTATTGGTGACATTACTGAAGTTTGGGGTTCCGATTAAGCAGCTTTATTTTCCAAAGCTACTGACAGATATATTTCAGGTTTATCTACACTTGGGTATATTTATTTTTGCACTCCCGGCTGTAATGACCTCCCTCTTATTCCAGTGAGGGAAGGGCATCAATAAATATTTCCGTCAACAGATAACTTTCAGCTTGAAGAAGGCTTGTGCCAGAAGGCTAATCTTGTTTTAAGTCCTACGGATAATGAAAGGCACTTCCCTTGACTTGCAGAGGCATTGATTTTGTTTTCTATTTTTATTCATTAGCTGCTGCTGCTGTGCTCCTTAAGTGAAGGAATTCTTTTGGGATTCCTTTTAGAAAAATCAATAAGAACTGGGTGCTCAAGAGAATTGCTTAGGGGATTGCAAGACCTTTCCACTTCAGTCCATTGGTTTCAGCACATCTCACTCACTGTGAAATAACCCTCCAGCCCAATGGAAGAAAACATGGCTTCAGTGTTGTCACTGGGTCCAGACATACTTGGACACTGGTAGTTTACTTGGAAGCTGGAATTCTAGGCTTCAATCCTTGTGGCCTTTCCAGATAGAACCCGCACGACTCATGGCATCTCGCTCCGGAAGGCGGGCGACATCCCTATAAATTTGGGGCGGCTGCATTTTGCGCAGTTCCAAAAGTAGCACCAATGCCATTCATTTGCCTGTGATTGTGACGGATTGAGTTTTTCTCGGCAGTCTGTGCTGTTGGCTTCTTGTGAATACAAATCCACTCCTGCCAAAGAGGGCGGAAACAAAGACAGAAGCCTTAAAGAGAAGTCTGGTGCCAGAAGAGCGCTAGGAAACGGAAACTATAACTCGGTTTGTGACAGCAAATTATAAACAGGTGGGAAGACAGAAAGGTACCCTGTTTCTCATATTTTAAGACATACCCATAAAATAAGCCATAGCAGGATTTTTAAGCATTCAAGGAATATAAGCCATACCCCGAAAATAAGACATAGTGATAGGTGCAGCAGCAATGCCGGCCGCGGCAGGAGGAGGAGGAAAAAAATAAGACATCCCTTGAAAATAAGCCATAGTGTGTTTTTTTGAGGAAAAAATGAATATAAGACATGTCTTATAATATGAGAAACACGGTACCTTGCATCAAGTCAGGCCACTGGCCTACCTTGCTCAGTGTCAGGGACTGGCCGGACAAAGAGGAGCACCAGTTGGGGAACCCCCAAGGGAAACCCCAGAGGATGAAGGCTCAGAGCCAGGGGATTGGTGGTGGGACACCGAGGAGAGGTCGGAGGGAGAAGCCTGGGAAGAGGGGCTGGATGCTGGAAAGGGCAACAGGGTTTAGTGAGCAGGAAGAGGCTGGGGCAGAGGGAAGGCCAGTGTATGAAGAGGAAATGGAAATCTCCAAGCCTAATCTTCCAACCCATGAATATTGAACATGTTCTTTGCTGAAGTACCGGCCCCTCTTAGAAGGGTGCAGGTGGGACCTGCAACAAAATGTTGTGGTCAGAATGATCATGCCTTGTATATAGGGTGGTGATGCCAAAATGGGCATCTTCTGCTGTTGCCCCTGTACTCTGGAATGAATGGCCTTCCTGTTGTACATGAAGCAGTTGCTCCAAAAATCTTGTGAAGACTCTAGGCTTTCCGGGGCATATAATTTTGTTGTTGTTGTTGTTGTTTAGTCGTTTAGTCATGTCCGACTCTTCGTGACCCCATGGACCAGAGCACGCCAGGCACTCCTGTCTTGCACTGCCTCTCGCACCTTGGTCAAACTCATGTTCGTAGCTTCGAGAACACTGTCCAACCATCTCGTCCTCTGTCGTCCCCTTCTCCTAGTCCCCTCAATATTTCCCAACATCAGGGTCTTTTCCAAGGATTCTTCTCTTCTCATGAGGTGGCCAAAGTATTGGAGCCTCAGCTTCACGATCTGTCCTTCCAGTGAGCACTCAGGGCTGATTTCCTTAAGAATGGATAGATTTGATCTTTTTGCAGTCCATGGGACTCTCAATATTGGAGCTTTTTAAACATAGACAAGTCCTCTGAAGTCTCATTTTATTTGCCTTTATGTGTTTCTATACTGCTGTTTTACTCGTTTTTGTTTCAACGTTTTAACGATACAGTGTTTGCTGTTTTAGACTATACACCACTTAGATATTTTTGAAGTTATTAGGTAGTTCATGAATGCTTTTAAATTATACTGGCAATGCTATGCCTCGCACCAGCCCTAGCCAGCACTGGATAATGGAACTTGGAGTTCAGCAACATCTGGAGAGCACTGGGTTGGGAAAACCCGAATTATATGTTAAAATTTCTTGGTGCTCCCCTTTCGTCCAGTGCACTCCCCACAGTTTCCAAACATCTTCAGAATCAGAAGTCCAGAATCCGAGGCTGGAGAGGAGTGGGGCCAAAGGGCAGGGATGAGGCAGGCTGCTGAAGCAGCGGCGTAGCTAGCCGCCCGGGTGCCGGGTGAGCTGCCTCCCCCTCAGATGTAGGATGACTGATGGAGAGGCAGAGGGCAGGCATAAGTCCCACACTGCCATTTCAGGCAGTGCAGAACCTGCAGGCGCCTGAGCCACCACATCACTCCCAGGAGAGACGCGTGGTTCAGCCACGCTGCGGGCCCCGTGGTAAGTGCCATCCCCCACAGTGTGGCGCCCGGTGCCAGCCGCATTTCGTTACTTTTCCCCACTTCCCAGTCTCGCAGAACCAGAAGAGATATGAAGAGAGAGGAGCAAAGACAGAGAGCAGTTCAAACTCCGAGGCTGAAGCAGAGAAGGCAATGGGGGGGGGGGTCAAGGGACTGCTGAAGAATCCAGGGAGTCTCCCTCTCCTCCTGCGACAAGCTGCCTTCCCTTCTGGTCTCCAAGAAAGTGTGTCCAGTTCTGGGCACCACAGTTCAAGAAGGATACTGACAAGCTGGAACGTGTCCAGAGGAGGGCAACCCAAATGGTCAAAGGCCTGGAAACGATGCCTTATGAGGAACGGCTTAGGGAGCTGGGTATGTTTAGCCTGGAGAGGAAAAGGTTACGGGGTGATATGATAGCCATGTTCAAATATATAAAAGGATGTCATATAGAGGAAGGAGAAAGGTTGTTTTCTGCTGCTCTATCCAGAGAAGCGGACACGGATTCAAACTACAAGAAAGAAAATTCCACCTAAACATTAGGAAGAACTTCCTGACAGTAAGAGCTGTTCGGCAGTGGAATTTGCTACCAAGGAGTGTGGTGGAGTCTCCTTCTTTGGAGGTCTTTAAGCAGAGGCTTGACAGGCATATGTCAAGAATGCTTTGATGGTGTTTCTTGCTTGGCAGGGGGTTGGACTGGATGGCCCTTGTGGTCTCTTCCAACTCTATGATTCTATGATTCAGTGCATACCTGCAGCTGGAAGGTAAATTGCATTTCCATGCGCTCTATGTTTCTATGATTCTATGAATGTGCAGAGTAATGAGGTGAGCAGAACAGAAGTCATTGTTGTTGTTGTTGTTGTTGTTGTTGTTGTTGTTGTTAATTACTTATTGCTCGCCCTTCACCCCAAAACTCCAGGGAAAATGCAACATTCAAAGCAGTTTAGAAGAAATTGCAATCACAAGAATGGGGTGGGTCCGAAATATAGACATCTTTGCCGAGGATTACACCATGGTCCGCATTGAATCCAATTTCAAAATATCCACCCTTCCTGCCTGTTGTTCTCCTCTCCCCTCCCCAGACAAAGTGGGGTTTGTTGGACAGGCTCCTTCCTATTATTCTGCTGCCCTTGTTTCTCCATTTCTCTTCCAGCCATTGAGTCTCAGACAACAGCAGTGTGTTCCTTTCAAAGTGCAGCTTTATTTAAGGAAGCACAAATCAATGAGTGGCATAATAAATCACAGCCCTCTTCCAGCGCTTACTTATTATTAGAACAAAGAGCAATCCCTTCAGCTCCTTGCACACAGCCAAGGACATCGTCCTTGCTGCCAGTGCTGCCGATTTCGGGCTGCTCCAACTCCCTCCTCCCCCTCCGCGATCGGCAGGGGCGCCAGGATCAGCCCGAAATCGGGCTGCTCCGATCCCCTCCTCCCCCTCCGCGATCACCGGGGCAGGTGGAGGGAAAGCCCCAGAGCCGCGCAAAGCGGTTGCCTGGCTCTGGGGCTTTCCCTCCACCTGCCCCACAGCCAGCCAGGGAGAAGGGAGACGGCACCGGGCGGGCAGCGGGGCAGGCTGGCCAGCGGCCCTGCTTCTAGGGGGCGATTGCCCCCTCCTGCCCCCCTGCCTACGCCCATGCCAAGGAGTGTGGTGGAGTCTCCTTCTTTGGAGGTCTTTAAGCAGAGGCTTGACAGCCATATGTCAAGAATGCTTTGATGGTGTTTCCTGCTTGGCAAGGGGTTGGACTGGATGGCCCTTGTGGTCTCTTCCAACTCTATGATTCTAGGATAGATCCCAAGATTCTTGGAAAGTCACATGCTTTAAATATATGGCATGTATGGAGCCTGGAAGAATATCCATGGGCAGCGTAGATGATACGTTTTCAACCTTGTACGTATCGGCCACAAGGGCCATTATTTCCATACGTGGAAAAGGCACGGAACTGCAACATTAGCGCAAATTTAAAGATCAGCTGCCACGTTCAAAAGGGCCAAACAGCTGGCGTATTGTCATGCACAAACATGATAAGCGATTGATAACAGCGTGTGTGATCCTCATCTCTCTCTGCTAACCCCACGTCTCCTTTGATCTCACAGGGCTGATTCCCAGCCAGTTAAATCTGAACCGATAACAGAATCATAGCCTCAGAACAGAAAAATGAAAAATCGCCAGATATCTCATTCCTGATGGTAATCTGAAAAGGGCAGGAGGAGTGAGCCAGCTTGGATTATGCAAGGAAATTAACTTTGAGAGGCGGCAAATTAACAGTGGGAGGTCTAGGGGAGCTGTAGGGGGTCATCTTGAGGGGAATCTGCCTGGGACGGGGGAACAGTGCTAAAAGAAAGAAAAGTCTATCCCTGGGCTCTTATACGCACAACCAGGAACCCTTCATACATTTCAAAAGAATTGCTGGCATATTCATGGTGCCAGGGTCACCAACCTTTTGGGGCCAGTGGGCACACCTGGCTTTTTGATAAAGGGCAATGGGTGCCAGCTACATAATGCCTGTTATTTGGGACTGGCATGGCACAAAATGGCCGCTGTGGGGTGTGATGTAATGACTGCCACACAGCGGGAACACAAAAAGGTATGAGCATGACTCCCTCCCCCTAATAATAATAATAATAATAATAATAATAATTTATTAATTTAATTATACCCTGCCCACCTGGCTGGGTTTTCCCAGCCACTCTGGGCAGCTCCCAGCAGAATATTAATAACCCAACAGAATATTAATAACCTCATCCGTAGAGGAAAAACCACCTCAACCAACCACCTTGATGATCAATCACCAGCGTAATCATTCAATGACGAAAATTCAATCCCTGGCATCTCCAAATAGGGCTGTAGGAGACATCTTGGTTCATGTTAAGGGTAGCCAAATTCTGTGTGATTGCCATAAAACCTAGGGAACAAGCTGTGTTATCATAATGATTAAGGCCTTGAATGATAATTTTAGGTTATATTTTAGTGACTAAGTTTTAATTTACGGTATATATACTGTATGTGTATATATATAACTGTTGCTATATCTGTATTGTCCCTATTATACCTAACTGCAAATTCAAATGTATCCCTATCCTGTTTTATGACTTCTTTGATATTGTGTGTGGGCTGGAACTGGTTTGTGACCGAAATAATAAATCCTAAATCCTGGTTCAGTGGACTCTCCTTCCTTGGAGGTTTGTAAGCATCTGCCATGGATGCTTGAGTTGAGATTCCTGCATTGCAGGGGGTTGGACTAGGTGACCCCCGGGTTCCCTACCAACTCTGCAATTTTATGATGCGATGATTCCATGAAAGCCTGGGAAGGTGATGCCAGTCAGTGAGTAGACAATATTCAGAGCTAGGTGGACCTGTACGTCTGACTCAACAAAGGCCATGTTTAACACCAGAGAGAAGCTGCTTTGCTTTGCTCCTCTATTCAGAATTAGCAGGAGGGTAGACACCAAATCCTGACAGCCAATGAAATGTGGGCACATTTAGGGGGGGCGTGCTCAATGCCAGAGAGGCGGAGCCAGTGCAAAAAAAAAACCCAGAAAACTGAGCCAGAAGATCAGTCTCTTGTGTAGTGTGGATTTTTAGGGTCTCTTTTCTGAGCAGACATGCAAAGGGTTGCACTGCTGATACATTTCCGACCTGTGTCAAATTTGTATATGTTCATTCGCGTGTCCACCCCATCCCTTTCCCTTACTGATATGCATTTCAAAATTACAAAAGCACCATAAGTGTTCGCATTTAAGTACATATTTTTCAACGTGTTTACTCTTCAAAACCCACATTGATATTTTACCTCGAAATCCACATAGAATCATAGAGTTGGAAGAGACCACAAGGGCCATCCAGTCCAACCCCCTGCCAAGCAGGAAACACCATCAAAGCATTCTTGGCATATGGCTGTCAATCCTCTGCTTAAAGACCTCCAAAGAAGGAGACTCCACCACACTCCTTGGTAGCAGATTCCACTGCCAAACAGCTCTTACTGTCAGGAAGTTCTTCCTAATGTTTAGGTGGAATCTTCTTTCTTGTAGTTTGAATCCATTGCTCCGTGTCCGCTTCTCTGGAGCAGCAGAAAACAACCTTTCTCCCTCCTCTATATGACATCCTTTTGTATATTTGAACATGGCTATCATATCACCCCTTAACCTTCTCTTCTCCAGGCTAAACATACCCAGCTCCCTAGTTGATAAATGCATTTTATCCACGTTGATAAATGCATTTTATCTCATAAGAGGCATTTGAAAATGCCTTTTGATACCTTTTTTTAAAAACAGCATCACATTTCAAAAAGTGTGAGATCCGACGGATGGCTGCGATCAGATCCACACATTAGTGAAGGTGCAGATCAGGTCGGTTTGTATCAGGAACCTTTGAACACCCCACCTAAGGTGCCACCTGGGAATGTCACATAATTTACACATGCTAGGAAAATGCATATTTTTGGCCAACAATATCTTCTGTAGAAATCGGCCTTGGCTGTTCTTCATTAGACCCCCTTGAAAGAACTCCCCTTGTCATTAGGTAAGCACTTCACACCTCCTCTCTCTCTCTCTCTCTGCCCAGGGCTTTCCAAAACGCTTGTTGAAAGGGGCCATGATACTCTTCATTTTAGCACTTTCTTGGCTGAGCGTGTGGCCTGATGCAGTTCACTGCACTGTCAAAAGAGATATTACCAGAGACAGAGCGCTACCTCGATTCACCCTGCACCGGCGCTCAACCCGTGACCCCTTTCTGCCGTGCGATTGGAACCACGATTGCTTCCACTCCTGTCAGCAGGAGCTTTCCTTGCTCGGAGACGCCTGACTGAAAATTCTCCATCACCCTGCCAACTGCCCATCTTCTGCTTTAGGTCGCTGGATGCGGGAGGACATCCTGATCGCCTGCTTGCCCGGCTTGTTTGACAAGTGCCGGGTGACCTTAACATCACAGGGCCCACTCTGTGCTCAGCAGGAAGGTACAAGGGGGGGAGGGAGATGGCTGGGGAGAGGTGTGTCGCTCTCATAGATACCATACGGAGCTTGAAACAGCATCAGGCAAAAAGCCCCAATAGCTCAGCATCTCTTGAGTTTTTTAAAAGTGGTTTAGCAGAGTTAAAAACTTGGGAGCTAAGTTACCTCCTACCTGTTCTGTCTAATAAAGCAAACAAACAACACTTTTGTTTGTTTGCTTTATTATTTATTAAATTTCCATACCACCCTACATCCGAGGATTACAATATAAAAACACAAAAATATGGAACATCGTGACAAACAAAAACACCACTCCCCACCCAGTTTCATAGAATCATAGAGTTGGAAGAGACCACAAGGGCCATCTAGTCCAACCCCCTGCCGAGCAGGAAACACCATCAAAGCATTCTTGACATATGGCTGTCATAGAATCATAGAATCATAGAATCATAGAGTTGGAAGAGACCACAAGGGCCATCCAGTCCAACCCCCTGCCAAGCAGGAAACACCATCAAAGCATTCCTGACAGATGGCTGTCAAGCCTCTGCTTAAAGACCTCCAAAGAAGGAGACTCCACCACACTCCTTGGCAGCAAATTCCACTGCCGAACAGCTCTTACTGTCAGGAAGTTCTTCCTAATGTTTAGGTGGAATTTTCTTTCTTGTAGTTTGAATCTGTTGCTCCGTGTCCGCTTCTCTGGAGCAGCAGAAAACAACCGTTCTCCCTCCTCTATATGACATCCTTTTATATATTTGAACATGGTTATCATATCACCCCTTAACCTTCTCTTCTCCAGGCTAAACATACCCAGCTCCCTAAGCCGTTCCTCATAAGGCATCGTTTCCAGGCCTTTGACCATTTTGGTTGCCCTCTTCTGGACACGTTCCAGCTTATCAGTATCCTTCTTGAACTGTGGTGCCCAGAACTGGACACAGTATTCCAGGTGAGGTCTGACCAGAGCAGAATACAGTGGTACTATTACTTCCCTTGATCTAGATGCTATACTCCTATTGATGCAGCCCAGAATTGCATTGGCTTTTTTAGCTGCTGCATCACACTGCTGACTCATGTCAAGTTTGTGGTCAACCAAAACTCCTAGATCCTTTTCACATGTACTGCTCTCAAGCCAGGTGTCTCCCATCCTGTATTTGTGCCTTTCATTTTTTTTGCCCAAGTGTAGTACTTTACATTTCTCCTTGTTAAAATTCATCTTGTTTGCTTTGGCCCAGTTGTCTAATCTGTTAAGGTCATTCTGAAGTGTGATCCTGTCCTCTGGGGTGTTAGCCACCCCTCCCAATTTGGTGTCATCTGCAAACTTGCTCAGGATTCCCTCAAGCCCATCATCCAAGTCATTGATAAAGATGTTGAACAAGACTGGGCCCAAGACAGAACCCTGTGGCACCCCACTAGTCACTACTCTCCAGGATGAGGAGGAGCCATTGATGAGCACCCTTTGGGTTCGGTCAGTAAGCCAGCTACAAATCCACTGAATGGTAGCATTGTCTAGCCCACATTTTACCAGCTTCTTTACAAGAATACCATGGGGCACTTTGTCAAAGGCCTTGCTGAAATCAAGATAGGCTACATCCACAGCGTTCCCTTCATCTACCAGGCTTGTAATTCTGTCAAAAAATGAGATCAGATTAGTCTGACATGACTTATTTTTCAGGAACCCATGCTGACTTTTAGTGATCACAGAGTTTCTTTCTAGGTGCTCACAGACTGTTTGCTTAATGATCTGCTCTAGAATCTTTCCTGGTATTGATGTCAGGCTGACTGGGCGGTAATTGTTTGGGTCCTCTCTTTTCCCCTTTTTGAAAATAGGGACAACATTTGCCCTCCTCCAGTCTGCTGGAACTTCGCCTGTTCTCCAGGAATTTTCAAAGATTATTGCCAGTGGTTCTGAAATCACCTCTGCCAGTTCTTTTAATACTCTTGGATGTAGTTCATCTGGCCCTGGAGACTTGAATACATCTAAACTAGCCAAGTATTCTTGTACTACCTCCTTACTTATTCTGGGCTGTGTTTCCCCTGCTGAATCATCTGCTCCATATTCTTCAGGTCGGGCGTTTTTTTCTTTCTTGGAGAAGACTGAGGCAAAGAAGGCATTGAGGAGTTCTGCCCTTTCTCTGTCCCCTGTTTGCATTTCACCATCTTCTCCTCTGAGTGACCCCACTGTTTCCTTGTTTTTCCTTTTGCTACGGACATACCCATAAAAGCCCTTTTTGTTGCTTTTAACCTCTCTGGCGAGCCTGAGTTCATTCTGTGCTTTAGCTTTTCTGACTTTGTCTCTACACGTGCTGGCTATATGTTTGAATTCCTCTCTGGAGATTTCCCCCCTTTTCCATTTTTTGTACATATCCCTTTTAAATCTTAACTCAGTCAAAAGTTCTTTAGATAGCCAGCCTGGCTTCTTTAGGCACCTTCCATGTTTCCGTCTCATTGGTATTGCCTGAAGTTGTGCTTTTAATATCTCCCTTTTAACAAACTCCCAACCATCATGAACTCCCTTCCCTTTTAGTATTACTGTCCATGGGATTTCACCCAGCGTTTCCCTAAGTTTTCTGAAGTCGGCTTTCTTAAAGTCTAGAATTTGGACCTTAGTATGCTTGGTTGCTCCTTTCCGCTGGATAATAAACTCCAGAAGAGGATGGTCACTCCCACCTAATGATCCTGCCACTTCTACCCCACTAACCAAGTCATCACTATTGGTTAGGACCAGATCTAAAATGGCTGATCCTCTTGTTGCTTCTCCCACTTTCTGGACAATGAAGTTGTCTGCAAGGCCAGTGAGGAATCTGTTCGACCTTATGCTCTTGGCTGAGTTTTGGAGGTCTTTAAGCCTCTGCTTAAAGACCTCCAAAGAAAGAGACTCCACCACACTCCTTGGCAGCAAATTCCACTGCCGAACAGCTCTTACTGTCAGGAAGTTCCTCCTAATGTTTAGGTGGAATCTTCTTTCTTGTAGCTTGAATCCATTGCTCCGTGTCCGCTTCTCTGGAGCAGCAGAAAACAACCTTTCTCCCTCCTCTATATGACATCCTTTTATATATTTGAACATGGCTATCATATCACCCCTTAACCTTCTCTTCTCCAGGCTAAACATATCCAGCTCCCTAAGCCGTTCCTCATAGTTTAAAAGGCTATGGATTGTTTAATTAGCCAAAGGCTAATCAGGATGTTTTTGCCTGATGCCTAACAATACCGGTATGTAATGAAAGCACCAGGTGAGCTTCCCTGGGAAGGGCATTGCACAAGCAGGGGGGGGACCACCACGGAAAAGGCCCATTTTCATGCTGTCACCTTCCGGACCTCTTGTGGCAGGAGCACATGAAGAAAGGTCTCAGATGATTATTGCAGGGTCCAGGTCGGTTCATATGAGGTGTTATGAGAAAAAAACCCTGCTCCCTTTCCCTTTCCCGTATCCAAGAACCCGTATAGAGTCCTTAAGTAGGTCCCATATTGGAAGGAGAAAATAACAGAGGCCAACCAGAGAATATTGAGAAGCAAGGCAGCTAATACGCCTGATATTTATTAAGTGTTGCAACAGGGTGCTCCCAACCATACGCAGGAGGCAGGAGGGACCCAGAACAATGGTGTGCAAGCCCTTATATAGACTTTTGAATTTGCCCACCCTGTAGCTCAAGACAGACCACCATCCCCCCAAACCCATACCTGCCAAGTTGCTGTCAGAGAAATAAGGGACCGGGCCGGAAATAGCAGACCGGAAGTAGCGCTGCCGCCATTTCGGAACTGGGCGGAGCATGCTCAGAAGTGACTTTCGATGCTGCTTTGCCCAGTTCCAAAATGGCCGCCGCACCAGAAGTCGCACTGCAGCCATTTTGGAACTGGGCAGAGCAGCATCAAAAGTCGCTTCTGAGCATGCTCCACCCAGTTCCAAAATGGCCGCCGTGCCAGAATAAACCGGGGGGAAACAAAAATAACCTGTTTTTTTCAGCTAGGAACAGCAGGAAAAACAAGGATTTCCCGGGGAAAACAGGAGACTTGGCAGCCATGGCAAAACCATACATACGGTACATCACAGAAGGAGGCGGGCTACAGCAGAAATACATCACAGGGGGACAGTCTATAACAGAAATCATGTCCGGCAGGATACTGATAATGGTCACTTGACTGTTTTACCTGGGCAGCCTGGCCATTCCTTTTGAGATGCTAAATACTTAGTTCCTAAATCCAGGTCACAGGCTCACCCTGTTTGTTTGTTTGTTTAGTCGTTTAGTCGTGTCCGACTCTTCGTGACCCCATGGACCATAGCACGCCAGGCACTCCTGTCTTGCACTGCCTCCCGTAGTTTGGTCAAACTCATGTTTGTAGCTTCGAGAACACTGTCCAACCATCTTGTCCTCTGTCGTCCTCTTCTCCTAGTGCCCTCAATCTTTCCCAACATCAGGGTCTTTTCCAAGGATTCTTCTCTTCTCATGAGGTGGCCAAAGTATTGGAGCCTCAGCTTCACGATCTGTCCTTCCAGGGAGCACTCAGGGCTGATTTCCTTAAGAATGGATAGGTTTGATCTTCTTGCAGTCCATGGGACTCTCAAGAGTCTCCTCCAGCACCATAATTCAAAAGCATCAATTCTTCGGCGATCAGCCTTCTTTATGGTCCAGCTCTCACTTCCATACATCACTACTGGGAAAACCATAGCTTTAACTATACGGACCTTTGTCGGCAAGGTGATGTCTCTGCTTTTTAAGATGCTGTCTAGGTTTGTCATTGCTTTTCTCCCAAGAAGCAGGCGTCTTTTAATTTCGTGACTGCTGTCACCATCTGCAGTGATCAAGGAGCCCAAGAAAGTAAAATCTCTCACTGCCTCCATTTCTTCCCCTTCTATTTGCCAGGAGGTGATGGGAC